>NW_027366473.1:0-71572 GCF_046119375.1 Phyllobates terribilis
TTCAGTTTCCACCGTCGGCTTCTCCTCTGTTTCCACCACCACGTTAGTATTTTTTGGCTTATTTTAATTTATTTTGTTTTAGTTTGATTTGTTACATTTTAGTTTAATATGATATAATGAAAATGAGAATTAGAATTTTTGTGAATATTTTGAGCATTATGATAGAATGAATATTTAGAAATATATAGCCTTGTATATGAGATATTTGAAGATATTTTGTGAATGTATATAATTTTTATAAATTATTGAAATATTAAAATTATTATAATTCTTGTGAACATTGGATTTTTGGGAATACATAGGATTCTTAGAAATAAAATATAATATATTAAAAATGAGAATTAGGATTGTTAGATAGAATTTTATGAAAATATTGGATTGCTACAAATATATAGGATTTTCAGATAGGATATTTTAAATATTTTATGAATATATAAAATTGCTATAAATTATTAAAATATAAAAATTGTTAAAATTCTTGTGAATGTAGGATTTTTGTGAATATATAGGATTGTTAGAAATAAAATATAATATATTGAAAATGAGAATTAGGATTGTTAGATAGGATTTTATTAAAATATGGGATTGTTAAAATATATAGGATTTTTATATAGGCTTGTATATATGCTATTTAAATTTGTTTTGAATATATACAATTGTTAGAAATTATTTAAATATTAAAAATATTGAGATTCTTGTGAATATAGGATTTTTGGGAATATATAGGATTGATAGAAATAAAATATTATATATTAAAAATAAGAATTAGGATTGTTAGATAGGATTTTATTAATTTTTATGAATATATAGGATTGTTAGAAATAAAATATGATATACTGAAAATGAGAATTAGGATTGTTAGAAATATATAGGCTTGTATATTATGATTTTTTTTTTAAATATTTCGTGATTATATATGATTGTTAGGAATTATTGAATTATTAAAATATTAAAATTCTTGTGAATATATTATTTTTGTGAATAAATTGGATTGTTAAAAATAAAATATGATATATTAAAATGAGATTTAGATGTGAAACCCCACCTAATAATTAGAAATAAATAGGATTGTTAGAAGTAAAATATGATATATTATTTTTATGAATAAATAGGATTGTTAGAAATAAAATATTTCGCTGTTCTTCTTCGTCAGTCGTCCTGCTCCTCCTACAGTCTCCGACAACCCGCCGTATCTGATACCTCCTTGAAGCTGGTCTTCTTCGATTTTGTTCCTCTTGTGTCTCCAACGTTGATCGTAAGTCGCTCTTCAATCTTTGTTTCGCGTTGATCAATTGTTGCATGGATTGATTAATCGTTCCTGTTTAGGTACACGTTCGTTGATAATATTTTCTATTTTCTTTATCCTATTAATTGTTAATTGTTATCATGTTTGATTTTGGGCTAAATTGTTTGATTGAATTCTCACTTGAAAAGACTGTAGTTTCTAGGGTTTTAAATCTATTCTTCTTCGACTTCTACATGTTAATGATTTGCCTTGTTCGTTGTAGCGGATTTCTACCATCGACTGTCACATTCGCAGTATCGTAACCTAGAATTTCAACCCTAATTTGACTCCCCGGTTCAATTATGTTGTTAATTTATATTAATCAGTGACTTCTATCTATTATCTCTCGTAGATTTGTGATCCAAATGGCCACTGGTCTCTCTCAACTACTGCAGGTATTCGTCCTACTGCCTTACTACAAGTTGTTTTTGATATTTCTTCTGCAGATTTTGACCAGAAACCAGGCCTCTCTTTCATATTTCTTTATTACATCCTTCACTTGTTTTTTTTAAAAAATTGAGCGTTCGTCATTAATACTCTGAACTGAGATTGATTTCCTTTTCTATGCGCACTTCAGAGTAATCGATTCAGTGGCTCCATAACAGTTCAACTTGGGACTCACAAGAAGACATTGTCCTAAGCTGAACGATAGTAGTCCTAGATTTTATTGTTAATTTATATTAATCAGTGACTTCTATATATTATCTCTCATGGATTTGTGATCCAAATGGACACTGGTCTCTATCAACCACTGCAGGTATTCGTCTTACTGCCTTATTACAAGCTGGTTTTGATATTTCTTCTGCAGATTTTGACCAGAAACCAGGCCTCTCTTTCATATTTCTTTATTGCATCCTTCACTTGTTTTTTTTTTAAAATTGAGCATTCGTCATTAATACTCTAAACTGAGATTGCTTTCCTTTTCTATGCGCACTTCAGAGTAATCGATTTAGTTGCTCCACAAAAGTTCAACTTGGGACTCACAAGAAGACATTGTCCCAAGCTGAACGAGAATTCAATGTTGAACTTGGTAATGCACATATATACTTAAAATATGGAACTAATTTTAGTGCCATTCCCTGCTTTGTATCACACAATCACAAGGAGAACCATAAGTTGAACCACTATATATTGTCTTGTTGTTGCCTTATTCACTATTATAGAGAATTTGCAGGAGTTAGTGGGTGTTTTGTATATTGTGCATATTAGAATCTTACTTTTCGAAAGATGTGTTTTAGATGTTATAAATATTTATTGAATTTGTAGCAGGTTTTGTAGATGCTTGTTGTTAGTTTAGAATATGTTGTGCTTTGAAATTGGTTCAATCTAGGTGTTGTACCATTTAGCTTTTAGTGACTGTTATTATGCATTAATCATGTGAGCCTAAGTGATCAGCAACAATTATGATATCTTCCTCACCAAATGTTGCAACAACTATGTTCTCTTTCATATTGCTTTGCCATGATATCTTCCTCACCAAATGTTGCAACAACTATGTTCTCTTTCATATTGCTTTGCCTTGTGAACAAATTTGTTTTGGTCTAAGTTCTGGAAAACAGTATGAATTACCTATCTCGACTGTAGCTAGAGATGTTGTCAATGGGGGAATGTTTGGATTCTTTGCAGCTGTTAATCTTGTTTTACTTGGAACATACATTCTACATCGAAGTATGCTTTTCAACAAATGTTGTAATAACATTTTTTCCCTTTCTTTTATGGATTCTCATAGAATAATGGAGTGCGGAAAGCAACTGAGTATTCGTTATCCAAAACAAGGTTATGCTACACAGTTTTCAAGTAAAGTTGCTCGTGATGAATGGCTTAGAAAGGAAATTGATTATATTGAGCTTGTTCTTTCTACCAATTTATCTCAGGTAGCTTTAATATTGTTTTCTCTCTCTGTTAAAGTCTTAAGTGCATTGAGAAGCATAGAGGGTTTTACACTAGTAGGATACATAATATAAAATTTGGATGATATCACTGCTTGAGATGACTCGTCAAGGAATGGTACCATTCCTTCAAAATAAGAGGTTAATAGTCATTGTACCACAAAATATCCTGTAAAATAATTGTTTGTTGTGATCTTCATTTCATATATACTTTTGATTTCTTACTGACTTTTGCGTGTTTCATGAAAAAAAACTTCAAGATGGAATTGATCAAGTTTTGTAGAATATGAATCATATTTTTTTTGCTTTTCCTTTATATTGATCTCTTAACTGAATTTTGTTAATATGTTACTATGGATATTAGTTTTATCATTGATTATAGAATAAAACAAAAAATGTAATACATTTACATGATTTTCTTGTAGTATTTTCAAGAATCCCCTAAGACCTATGCCACACAGTTGATTGATGAAATTCGTGAAGAGTGGTTTCAATATTTAGAGACTCAGATTCCAAAGTAGCTACTTTTACAAGTTATAGTTTAGATGCAAAACAATTATATTTTTTATTTGAATTTATTCTTACATTAGAGATATTTTTCTTATTATTATTGGATAATTGTGTAATTGACTTGAGTATTAATGGAGTTATATTTAGAAATAATTTTAGTGTACAATTGTGCTTTGAGTTGTATAATGTACAAGTTTGTGAAAGAAAATTATATATAAAATATTTTTTTATTAAAATTCAATGATTTCTCAGCGGTTTTGTTTAAACACCTGAAAGAAATGAAGCTAGTATAATGTGATATCTCCCAGGAGTTTTTAAAAAACTCCTGAGAAACTTTTCTTGGGAGTTTTTTAAAAAACTCATGACCATGTCTATTGTTTCTCAAGAGTTGTGAAAAACTCATGAGAAACGTTTCTCAGCCAAACCCCCTTTCCGCTTTGTTAAAAAAACTCCTGAGAAATGCAGTTTCTGTACTAGTGATGTATCACATGAGGGTTGTTAATCCCAGAATTTCATGAGAAAGTGAAAGAGTTTATCCAGTTTGCTTTAGGTCATCCAACTTGTATGAGCTGAGTACAAATTAAACTCCCCTGCTCTAAAAAGGCTCCTGCTCTAAGTATGCTATAGAAACTGAAAGAGTTTATCCGGTTGCGGGTGATCATGTCGTAACCGCCGAGCATCCGAGTCAGGTGCGTGAGCAGGTCAAGCCCGGAGCAGAGTTGGACGCTCGTGGCAGAGTAAGGTGGTATCCAGACCCCAGCGGTTCAATGCTGCATGACATTGGATCTGTATCTCGTTCTATTTGGGATATCTTCAGAAAGTACTTTTTTCTGAACGGCTGGGCCTGGCGGTTTCTTACTTTTGAGGAGACCGATTATTATTGGGAGGAATTTAAGGTAATTATTTATCCATTTTAATTTGTAAGATTACACTAATGTACAAATACAAACTGAAAAATGTTATTTATGTTTTGCAGAAAGAATATTGTTAGGACGAGACAAAATATAGTGAGGCCTTCATCAAGAAGGTATTCATGAGACATGCAGCCAACAGGTACAAGGACGTCATTCACAAGATGAAGACGTCAAGCGAGAGACATTACTCTTTGAGTGAGGAGATTTGGACTGCCTGGAAGGCCTTCTAGGATTCAGGGGAGGAAAAGAAGCAGTCCAAAATGGCTCATTTCAATCGGATGAGCGAGCCTGCAGGTGAAGGCCCTAACATAGTACACCATACAGGGGGTTCCTGTGCCGTCATCAAGCATTTCGACATCATGGTTTGGTTTTTAATTTTATTTTGTTCATATAACGATATCTTTTAATTTTCTAGCAGACTAACAAGTTGTATTGTTTTTTGTTAGTCTCGATCTTTGTCCGCTCCCGCCGATCGTTGATTTCAAGAGTTTGCCCAGAAAATCCATTGGCGCTCACCGATATACCTTCGGTCCAGTAACACTCTTTTCCAAGCTTTTAAAATTTCATACATTCAATTATGAGTACCGCGAATCGAGCTTCTTCATCTGGGACTGGTCTGATCCACAGGCCCGCTAAGAAGAAGGCTAAGAGAGTCAAGACGCGGGACCCCGAACCAATATCACTAATAATGTGTGCAAAAGAGACATTATGAGAATAATGTCTTCTACAAGTACTTTTGTCGGAATTTGGGAATCGAACGTTGTTTGTGGGACATGTTCGATTATGCTGGGTTGGGCGAAGTCTACCGTTTGAGCAACCTAACATATGTGAGTTGGACACAAGAGTTCTTATTGGCTATTTGTATCAACGAAAGTGGCCGAACAATCAAGTCGTAATGGTCATTTTCACAAACAGAGAAAGGAGCGGGTACCTTGGCTCCTATCCACGGGTGTGGACTACGACTCACACGTCTCAATTATAATAATCGTGGTTGCACCCTTGCCATCGTCTCACCTACAAGGTGATTCTCTTGGCATTCTTTGGCTAGCCAGAGGTCAACAAGATTTCCATTTCTGATTTGAAGGTGATGTGGACATTTACGCAGAATAGAACCGCAGTTGTGGATTGGGTCGGTCTATTTTAGAGAGCTTATTGAAGTTCTAGAGCGTGATGCCTAGACGTATTTTCATTGGTGGAATGATTACTTTGATTGGTGATTTTCTATAGCTTGTGCACCCCTATGAGGAGCCGGTGAGTCATGATCCTCAGTGTAATGACGTCCGAATGAGGGATTTCTATATGCTTCAGACAGACTTGTGCATCAGTAGGGCACAGACCCAGAGGTCCATTCTTATCTTTTTGGTGTCGGGAACATGCATTTGTTTGTGCTCCCTAGGCCCGAACCTCTGTCTTATCCCGGAAAGAACTATGCAGAGTGGGACCTTAGTCACTTGGCAGACATCTATCAGCCTCCACTGCCCCCTACCAGCAGCAGTGTTTGAGCATCAGGATGACTACGGCTTCATGGCCTATGAGCGAGTTCAGGTCCTGGAGTAGCTCTTCGCTGAATATTCTTTGATCTAGGACACTCATTGTACTTCTCAGGATGCTCGCGGGGCAGAGCAAGATTCTCGCTGGGTTGCGCAAGATGTTGTTGGGCTGCGCATTACACTCATTGAACACACCAGGATGAGAAGATGCATCAGATGATGCAGAACTGGGACGCTTTTGCTAAGTCCCAGTACCCAAGCTATCCACCACCACCACCATAGCAGTAGCTGTATCCTTCTATTCTCATCTTTCTCTTATTTATGTCTGATATTAACCTTGAGGAGAATGCTTAGTTTAAGTGCGGGGATGTAGATTTATATTTGTTACTTGTAAATATTCTCTATTAATCAGGAAAACACAAAAAATGAAAAAACAAAACAAAAACAAAACAACATAATAGAAAAGAGCCAATATTAAATCTTGAGATGAGTGAAAACCTTTCGGGGTACGCACACAATAAGCAGGGAATATGGCTGGCATTAGGCCTAGAAAAAAGAGATTATAAAGAGTTATGAGGTAAGTGAGACCATTTATGAGAGTATTAATTGAAAACCCGAAAGGGCACTTAAGCAGTGAAAAGAATTTGAGTGTGTAGGATGGTTCTTTTCCATATTTTGGTGTCAGACACTTAAGTGTCGGAGTATAGGAGTGTTTTGGTAGGTATCAAAACGAGAGATAAGGTGTAGAGTCTATTTTTTATTTTTACCTCATATTGAGCTTACATGATTTAAAACTCTATGTTAGAATATTTTGGGCTTACATTGCATTCCATATGAGGTATTTTGATCATTATTTTTCTTTTGGGAGATGCGGGGACACACTATTGGCAATAGTACGGGTAGATACTAGGATTAGACTTCTTTTACTATGTTTGATGCATATTATTGTGGTTGTGATATGCGGATCTTTTCTATAGGAATTGATGGTTAGAATGCGTTGTTTGGGATGAACATGATATAGAGAAGTAGGTCACTATGGTGTTGAAGAGGAGATGTGTAGGATGACGTTATGATTTTTCTTTTGATTTTTGATCATTATGATTGATCTTTATTTTAGAGGAGATTTAGGATGTTCATTGATGTTATTGGTTATGGTTACTTTGTAAGGATTGAGAGCATTTTACAGTATGGTTAGACTTTGATGTATAGGTTGGATTGGTGAGGGACGAACTTATTGGATGTTGTTTCTATGTGAGCGTTTTTGTACTTAGGCTTTCTACATGGGGATTCATTGGGAGTAGAGTGGTATTCTGTTCCACTTGGGACGAGTAGATTTTTAAGTATGGAGATGTTTTATAGGAACGTCTACGACACGTCTATAAGCATGGATTTAGCTCTATTTTACTACATTTATGGGCGCTGTTACGACGTATTTTTTCCAAATCATAATCCGACACTATATATCTTGTTTGAATTACTTTGGAGCTTATTAGAGTAAACGAGGAGCTTAGGAAGAGTGAAGACGAAGGCATCCACATCGGAGGTGCAAAACAAGCTAAAGGATTCAAAATTAGACAGAGGACTCATCGGCGGCCATGACATATCCATCGGCGCCTGTCGATGTGGAATTCAAGCAAGGCCATAAAAGACTCATCGACACCCGCCGATCTCCAGACGGACTTAAATGAATTAGTCTTTCTTCCTATCTTTTCTATTGTGATCTTGGGCTATTTGTTTTTGTTATTTTCAGAGTTATTATTATTTCATTGTTATCTTTTTTGTTAAGCCTCTAAAAACGCCAAAACTCTACCATTTAGAGAGTTCACTTCGTCGTTGTTTAGTTCTCTCTTTATCGTTCTTCAGTTTTGTTTATGCTTGAGAGATAACATTGTTCTTGGGTGTTTTAGAGGTTTTCTCCAAAGGTGATTTGCTTTCTTAATAACCTTCTTAAACAGTTTTATAAATCATTTTCTCGATGTTTTTCTTAGTTAGTTTTTAATCAATTGAAACCCCATTCGTTTTCTAAATAGATTTGTTCTAAATAAATTTTAAATAAGTTGATGCCTCCTATGTGATTCGACCCTTACTTGCACTATATTCTGATCTAATAGAATTTAGTGAAGTGTAGGAAATTAAAAGAGGTCAAGACCTTTAGTCTTGTATTGTTTGCATGAATTTGGTGTTCGTTTGCTATTTTATCTAAATTTGACTATTTTCCGACCCAAAAACACTTTCTTCGTACCGTCTCGCCCGACATTCATCACCTATCCGTGCAATGTGTCTCTTGGCCCCAGTATCGTACTGCCACTATCTTGAGTTGCTACAAACCAAGTTGAACTCAATCACAACAGTGTAAAGGTCTTTGTTAGTAAGCCTTCCTTGTACTAGATTAGCTTGATGCTTGTCTTTCTTGTCGGTCTTCTTGCTCCGACATACACCAGCCTTGTGACCCATCTTTGCACAGTTGTGCCATTTCTCAGCAAACTTCTTAGCCGGTGGCTTCTTATTGTTGGCACCTTGGGGTTGTGCCTTACGTGCCATGTGCTCATCCAAGTTGACCTTCTTCTCAGAAGATTCTATCCCATCAGCTTGACGACTACTAGCCTAGATGCGCGGTCTCACAACTAAGTCCTTGAATTTCATTGCCATTCTCTTGTGCATTAGATAGGTATTGAAGTTTTCCCACCTTGGAGGCAGATTTTCAATGAAGGCAGCTACCTAGAATGTCTCACAAATGTTCATTCCCTCTGCTAGAATCTCGTGGATCAACGCTTGTAGCTCCTCAACCTGATCCATAATCGGCTTTGAGTCTAGCATCTTGAAGTTCAAGTACTTTTCCACAACATGTTTCTTAGAACCTGCATCCTCATGCTTGTATTTCTTTTCCAAAGCATCCCAGATTTCCTTGGCAGTTTTTAGTTCATGTACACACTATACAGTGAGTCAACCAGTTGGGCTTTGATGTAGCTTAGGCACATGTAATCCCCTTTGTTCCATGCATGTTCCACGCTCAGAGCGTACATGTAATTGGGATAAAAGACTAATGGATGAGTCTCCCTAAGGTATCTCTCCATGCACGTTGTGGTAAAAAGGGGCAACATCTTTTCAAACTTGTTTTAGCATCTGCCAGAAAACATCTCAGGCAAGACACTCGAGTCTGGTGCACTTGGAAATGCCAAAATATATTATTGGTCTTGTTATAGATTGTCTCTCACCCTAATGTTTGGTAGCCCTAAATTAGGAAGGTCCATTGAGTAAAAATCCTTACCGTCACACGGTATGGTCGGAACTACCGGAGTGTACACCACCTGTGGTGGTGATGTAGTTGGCAAAACCACCTGTTGCGTGGTAAGCTGATTTTTCACACCAAAGAAAACCGGCTGCAGACCAATTCCAAAGGTAAAAGTGGATGTTTGCGCACTCGTTTGTTCATGGATTGCATCAGATACAGTCATTGCGGACACAACATGATGGTTCTCATCTGATGTAACCATAGCAGTAGAGGTTTCGTTGTTGTGCGACATTGTTTCTTAAAATGTTTTGCACAAAATAATACAACAAAGTCATACCAGCTCGCACAATTAAATTCAGAGAAATTAGATCTTGGATTTTTAAATTCAGATATTAAAAAAAAGATCTAAACCTTGAGCCAAATCTCGAATTAATTGTCAGGTTTAGTCTTGAATTAATTTGGAGAGCACAATTAAATTAAATACCTGACTAAATCTATAAAAAAAAGATTAAAAATTCGATTTTTTTCAAAATGGTAATTTGCGAACTATGCAGATGTACCGTTCTTTGATCTGAGTACTTGTTCTTCAAAGAAACTCAAGAATAGATTACTGCGTAATTTCGAAGAATAAATTAAATAATACTCTACCTTTTTTGAATTTTCAGAATTAAGACTGTAGGACATGTATTCTATACATGTATGTAAGCTGAAATTCGAATGCAAAATATTAAATTGAAGAACAACAGTAAACGAATTACAATACCCAAATATGAGAACGGAAAAGGAACAGCAGAGCCAAGACGAATTTCTGTTCTTAATTCTGAAAACCTCCCGCTAGTGAGGCGGTTACCTACATCTTTTGATTGCTACACTCAATCTAAAAGCCTGGCGAACTTTACTATTATGCGTGAACTCTTAGACTAGAAGATGGAAAGAGAGAGAGAGGCGATTAGAGAGAATTCGAGGTGTTTAATATCTATTGAATTGGGAGATTAATGGTCTCTTACATAGGCGCTAAATAAGGATGTTGCGGAAATTCAGCTGTTGCATCTTAGACCGAAGGAACATTCCCAAGAGCCATCGGCCCGATGGCCGGCGACTTGTGACCCGCAACCCTCGACCATCGATCCATGACCGCGACCGGACCGCACGTGTGGGGGAGGTGTCATCTTCATTCCTCTATCACATTTAATATTTATAAGTAGGGTGGGGTATTTATACTCATCATCCATCTACCCACATCGCCAATGTGGGATAAGAATTTCACAATAAATGTGCAATTAATTCATATTAACACCTCCTATGACCCACCTTTGGCCAAAGTTTTTCATTCATTCGGAAACCGATTTACGTAAATGAACATTCAATGTTAGTGCTGGCGACAAGGAAGCCAACGCTCCGTTGATCCGACGCTACCGGTGATTCGAAGTGGGTAATACAATGACGTACATAGAGAGCCTAATTCTGCATAGTCAGGCAGATTAGTGATCAATTTACTAATTTATTGTTATTAGTAATAGTAATCTCTGTTGTCAATGGTATCTCACCATGTTTTTGGATTAGGCTGGATGAACTCTTGGATAGTCTTGTTAGGGAAAATTGTTCTTAATGTTGCTTATGAAGATCTATTTTGCTCACAACTTTGTTGACTTCTATGTGGCTATTCAGTTGATCGGATTGAGTTGTCCTGTTCCAAGTTCAATTTTTTCTGATAAAGATGCATGTGTTTACATTTCATGTTCAAATTTTCCTTATGAAATCAATAGTTTATGTACATTTCAGAATGGTGTTTCTTAACTTCACCGGTAGCTTAATAATCAGTTCTTATGGTATAGCTGTTACTCTCACTCAAGAATTCCATTCTGCAAGATTTCTTTCTGTTGCTTGTCTTGTGCTTGATTTTGGAGTTTTATTGTGTTTTCAAATTGCATGATTGTAAAATTTTAATTCATATATACCGCTCGCTCCTTATAATATTTTTTGTGTCTAGCAGTTTATCTATGAACGTAATAGTACTTTGTTAGTTGAGGTAGCAGTAGAGTTTTTCAAGTTTTGATGATAATATAGTAACAATCTTTATGAGTTTTAAGTGATACAGGTGACGAGGCTAAAGTCGCCTTGTCTCGTCAAAGTATAAAATCCAAACTCCTACTAGAATATAATGGGAGTAAGGGTCGTACCCAAGGGAGCAAGCTTTTTGGTTAAGGTTTTTATGTGATTAAGAAGTAACCAAAAGGGGGGGGGGGGGGTTAAAATGGTTGTGACGAAAAACAACTAAACACACAAACGTTGAAAGAAGTATTAAGATTAAAGTGGTTCACTTATCCATTCTAGCAACTTGACTAGGTCGGTGGATCATAGAATCTTAACACCCAATGTTCAAATCAAATCAAAGCAAAATGTCCTACTCTTTGTTCATAATTAGCAACTAGTCCAAATAGTCCTAGAGGCCCTAATCATGCTACAACCAAGGAAATACCTAGATTTAATAGCATAATTGCATAAAGCACAAAGATAAGTAGGTTCATGCAATACCATTGACAAATAGTCGGTACTTGACATGAATCTAAGATCTCTACCCTAAAATCAATCACAAATAGTTCATGAGAAAAAGGTTTGCTACAAAAGGTTTAGATTCTTCAAATAGAATTATCTAAACCTAGCAATTTGGAGAATATCAATTAACCTAGTTCATGACTCTAGACAAATCAATATAAAACAATCATGAGTTTAAACGCTAAAGAGATCTAAGAACAAATCCTAAGATAGATAAGAACAAAGGGAAATGAAACTTACCACAATAACCCAAGTCAAGTGCTTAGAATTTCAAAGTGAACTCAAGAGGGCTTAGTTCTTCATTACTTCTTAGAAAAACAAAGTACAAAATTGAGAGAGTTTTCTTGGATTACAACTTGAGAAAATTGGATAATAGAATATCAACCTAAGAACCCCTTAAAAACCTCCTCCCTAAAATGGAGTTTTCTAAACTCCCCCTTTGACCAATTAAGAGCTAGGAGTTACATAAAAATGGTCCAAGTACTAATTCACTCCAAATTCACTATCTAGAGAAAAAGAGTTACAAAAGATGGTCAAAAGGGCACATTCAATCCGGGAGGGTCGCGGGCGCGGCCAGGAAACCGCGGGCGTGGATCGGTCTCTCTGTTGTTCTCTGGCAACAACTCAGTAAAATGGCCATAACTTTTGACTCACAACTCCGATTGCGCTCAAATTTGGTGGGGACGTAGTAGACTTCAAGATCTAACTCCTCGAATCGGAATCACCTCAATCGGATATAGGAGTAGGGAGAAAGATACATTTTAACTCAGATTAAATCCTCAGCACTTCATTCTTAAGCGTATTTGTCTTCACTTCGTCGCCTTTTGTCCCGATGCCTTATATGCTTAATTCAACGAATAAGTGCTTCCAAAATGTCTCTAAAGTCACCTAAAAACCAATCTTGGCGCCATCGGGATTGCGCCTATCAACAGGTCATGCTCATAATGGTTATAGTCTAGCTTGACATTCAAGAGTCTCGCTTATGAGAACTAATAAGTACAAGGGTCGCGCTTAGACATTTAGAGTCTCGCTTAATAGTGCGATAGGCACGCTGATATTCCAGGAAGAGTGCAAATAAAGATGAAAGAGGGCAAAGCGTGTTGAAGAATATAGACACGTGATAAAAATGCAAATATAGGACAAGTGATGCAAGTTGCATCTCAAGCATTCAACCAGAACCTTACACGTATTAGCGTGCCTTACAGGTGGAAAGTGCGAGTCAAAGATAGAAGATCAAGTTGCAATACGAGTCGACCGATTTCGCGTCAATTGTCAAGTTGCTAAGTCGGCTAACAGGATCAATAAACCAATTCTTGATAGCCAATAGGAAGTAAGCACGAGTGTTACATGATGCTTCTAGTAGTTAGATGTTGAGCTATGTATAAACTTGTCTATAAATAGGCATAGATTAGGACTAGTTAAGGGTTCTGATTTTCTGTACATTTGAGAGTGTCATTACTTTGTAAGAAAGCTAGAGAGATTATATTCTATTCGGGAAACATGATACACAAACACTAAGAGTTAGAGTGATTGTGAGAAAATCTTGTAAAGCTTGCCTTCAAAAGTAATAATAGTGAGTTGTGTTAGTTTCATCCCGGATCAACACTTGATCTAGGGTTCTCACAGTTTGAGAAATCTTTCTTTGACCTATAATCGTCTCTCTCTTCTGCAAGCTAGAGCTCTAATTCGTGCTAAATACTTAGCTCTTGGAGAGACTAAATCTAACAATCAGTATCAGAGGAGGAGGTCAATCAAGAATCATCAACAACTCAAAGATCCAGTCATGACTAACGAGAAGAATCAGAACAACAACAATGTTGGTATTTCTCTTAACAAACCACGTGTCCTGGTTCAGGGAGAACTAGATTGGTGGATTGTGATGATGCACAACTACATTCAGCAAACTGATTTATAATGTTGGATGTTCACTGAAAAAGGCGATGGAGAAGTTTTTCCAGCCACGAAGGAACATCCATGGGGTCCTGCTGAGTATAATCAATTCGAGAAGAACGCTAAGGCAAGGCAACTTATTCTCAATGTTCTTCATCGCAAGGATATTGATAAAATCTTGAGTATTGCCACGACAAAAGGTATCAGGGAAGTAATCATTTCCATGCATAGAGGAAGTGATGATATGAAGAACAACAGGAAATTCAAGCATCGGTGCGAATTTCATTCATTCATGATGAGGGATAACGGTAGCATTTTAGACTATCACTCCAGGTCCCAGGTACTATCAGACAAAAAGGCATCCGCTAGAGTCATTACTCAAGATTGGGAATTGTCATTGGCTTTCATTCACGGTGCTAATAACAAATTTGATACCATAAAGCGTATAATGCTCATGACAAAGGAGACAAATGACATACCAGTTACAGTGCTCGCTGGTAAATTCCACATCCATGAGATCCAAGACTTCAGGCAACATCAATCTTCACAAGAATCCCAGTGAACAACTCTTAAGCTTACTACGGTTCTCCAGGATCTTGACAATGATGACTCCAATGATGATGATAACGATGTGGAGGTGGACATGATGAGCAACATGGTCTAAAAGTTCCTAAAGAATAAGGCAACCTTCAAAAAAAAGCCAGATGTCAAAGAGGGATCTCAAGGATTTCGTGTGCTATAATTGTCAACAAAAGGGCACCTTGCCAAGTCATGCACAAATCCCAAAGTTGTTGCAAGCACAAGCTCGTCTGAACCCAAGAAAGCATTCTTCACTTCTTGGGGTGATTCAGATGAAGAGCTTGATGTGGCTGAAGAGACTCAAGCCATATGTCTAATGGCCTTAGAAGATTCAGACAGTGATGAATCAATCAAGGTATCATCCCTAAAACTAGACCATTATCAAAGGCAAATCTAGTTGTCATGATACAAGGGTTAATCGAGGTTAAAATACCCTTCTAACTCATGCTAATGAGTACACTGAGGAAATTAATGAGCTCAGAGATGAGACGATTGAGCTTTCAAATAAGCTTCATCCTAAAAGTACTATCCTTACAAAATCATGTGAACTATGTAAGAGTAATGGTCTTAAGACAGACTATGACTCAAATGTGCTCAATAGGCTCGACCTTGTTATGATTAAGCTTCATAATATAAAGAAGTCTATAGAAGCAAAAACTATCAATCAAACAGTCTTTGTTAGAGCTAGACCTGGATTAGGTTATACTTCTCATGAAACTCCATTTTGCTCAAATGATAACACTCTCACTAGTGAACTGATTGAAAAGATCAGTTCACTAAGAAAATAACTTCAATCTTGCAAAAACAAGAATCTATATATTGAGGGCAAGATGAAGGTTCTTCTAGAGAAGGAGCCCAATGAAACCAAGAAATGGTTTCATGGGAAAAGACACACAAGCTATATATGAAACAAGCTCAGAATCCTAATTCTCAACGAGTTAAGCTTGAGAAGAAAGCTCCATTTCACCCTGGTAAGGGCAAGAAGAAAGCTCCATTTCACCGTGTAATGGAGTGTAAAGGTAAAAGGGTGCTTAAAAACAAGCCTTATAAGTCAAACAGGTCTAAGCCCAATCAAGTGTTAGACCTGAATAATCCCTCTTACTACCAACATGTTCCCCCTTCCACAATAGCCAGAGCTAGAAATAGTAGCATAGGAACTGCTTCTACTAATCCACCCATGAACCCTAAGCTTTGATGGGTCCCAAAAACTTAATTCTTCTCTTTGCAAGGTGAAATGCATAACAAGTGGTACATTGACAGGGATTGCTCATGCCACGTGAAGGATGACCTAAAGTTTTTTCTCTCATTTTACAACAGCAAAGGGTGAATATCTCCTTTGGTGACAAAAAGTAGCAAAGAATCAAAGCAACAGGTAGTGTCCAGCTAACTACAAAGATTCATATATGCGTTCAAGGTGCAAATGAAGTGAATTTCACAATAATGGATTGCTTGGTTAAAGATCCAAATCAAGAAGTGATCATGAAGGGAAAAACAGTCGACAACACCTACTTATTCGACTATAATTAAAAACCAGCGCAAAAATTGTGTCTCACTACTATCCAAGATCAATCCAACTAGTGGCATCAACGTTTAGGACATGCCAGTGTTCATCTACTCCATAAGCTTCACAAAACGGAGCTAGTTAAAGGGCTTCCTGAAATCAAGCCCGAGTCCATGACGAATTGCTCTAAGTGTGTGCGATCCAAGACTATGCGCCAATCCATTGCAGCCTCAAAGAAGGTATCTCTAGCGATACTGTGCCACCTTTCTTTTAATATTGTTGGAACCTTATGAACCCATGCCTTATTCTCTTCGACTCTTCTTTTGTTGTAGTACTCTTCCACTCCATCCCAAAATAACTCGGGTACCTACAATAATATATGTGCTAGTGTTAACCCATACACCAGTCAACAACAACTCCTCATCTTGACTCCACTTGTTTCTTTCTCACAACCTTGATGGGAGGATTTTTTAGGAGGATCTTTATCGTGATTTTTAACGAGTGTTTTTTAGGGGCTCGTTTGGGAGAGGGATTTGGTTCAGGGATAACATGTATATCATCAAGACTTGACACATGTTGTGATTTCCACTGCTGAAATGTTGAAGGACTTCCATATGAAGTAAGGATACTAGGAAAATGGGATGCAAATGGATAATCTTCAAGGATGTTTGGCAAGTAATTTTCTGGATGGTTTCTTTGTTCCTCGGGCAAGTCCAATTTTTTTTTTTTAAAATTGGAAAGGATTTCGATAGTTGTAAGGATGATTTGGATCCATATTTAAGGAATAAGTATATAGCTTTGATAAAATGAGAGAGGAATAGACTGAGTAAGTGAAAATATCACATTCCAGACCAATAGATATATAAAGGAAAAAATAGTGTTATCTACTATCAATCTTGGTCTTCCTGATATAAGTAATGGCGATATGTCTGATGTTATCACTTTTACTCTGTCTGATGCTATCACTTTACCCCTACCCAATGCTTGAACTTTTCCTTTGTCCAATTCTATCACTTTTCCTCTCCCAAATCTTGAACTTTTCCTCTGCTCGATGCTATCACCTTCACTCTACCTAACAATATCACTTTTTCGTTGCCAAATGCTATCAATTTTCCTCTGTCCGATGCTATCACTTTTACTATGCTCGATGTTATCACTTTTACTCTGCTCGATGCCATCACTTTTACTCTGCTCGATGCTATCACTTTTACTCTACCCGGTGCTTGAAATTTTCCTCTCGTCGATGCTTGAACTTTTCCTCTACCCGATGCTATCACTTTTCCTCTATCTGATGCTCCTAACCCTGCAAATTCATTATCTTCTCATATATACTACATATGGATTTTTCAATAAGAATATCTCCACAATATCTCCTCTTCAAAACTCTCATAATTACATATAGCTTTTGCAAATAGATCCCCGTCAACATTATATGGGACTTTATGAATCGAACTGATAGTACATCATCTGATGAGATTGAAGATGAAAGTAATGAAGTCATGTCTTTGGCAACAAAGAATCTATCCAAGGGCTAAAGCTCTCAACTAAGAAGAAGGCAAAAATACCTTGACTAAGATTGTTAAAAATTTCATCAACAACTCGTCAAAGATTATTTCTTTGATGTCCCACCACCTCTTTTTACATATGAGAAATTTTGCAGACAGTTTAGAATGCGTAGACCCCTATTCTTACATAGGTAACAATTATCATCGATGTTTGATCATTTTTGCCAAACAAAAGATGCAACTGCATAGAAAGCTTATCCCCACTACAAAAGTACATTGTTGATATGTGCATGTATGGCCTATTTGCAGATCAAGTAGATGAGTTGTCAGCTCAAAAGTAAATACTTTTTAAACTTTGAAATTCGTGTCAAAAAGTTGAAGAAAGATGTAGAATAATGTCGTTATAATGTATGTTAGCCGAACAACATTATTCTAGAAAACTCCATTATAATAAATAATGACATTATGATGGATTTAGGCGAACGGATCCCTAATGTGTGTTTTTATTTTCTGTGTTGTTCAAATGTTAATGTTACTGTTTTGATGTATTTCTATAAGGAGAAAGATCTTGTGAGAAACAAATAGGGTGGTGAGAAATGGGAACACATGCCAACCGTCGGATGAAATTCGATCAAATGGCCAGGATTCGTTGATGACATCATCACAAAATCATTGTTCACGCTTCTCTCATTCGTTCTATTCCGATTCTGGGAACGAGCGATGGCGGTGCGATCTCTTCGTCGCTCAATTCCTCCACATACTATGTTGAATCTAGTTGTTTTCCAATGAATTATGATCTAAATAGTCGATTTTGTTCATGAGTTCCTCAATTATTGTTTCAATTCCTATTGTTTCTCCATTGTCAATTAGTTCCTCAATCCTTTCGATCCGTTCCTCAATCTAGCTATTTTTTTCGCGTCAATTTTGCTCCAGATTGTCAGTTCGGTGGTAACAATTGAGCCCCCTTTCGCTTCTCTCAACTCCCAAATGAAAGAGGAACCACAAATTATTCCGCCGTCACCTTCATCATCGCAACCGCCTCCGCACAGTGACGATTGGCCTCCAACCTCCTCATATTTTTCTTCCGACGATCGGCCTCCAGCCTCATCATCACGAGACGAATTCATTGTTCGTTAGAGAAGTTACTTGGTCTTGCATCATCGTGATGCTCACATTATGATTCTTCGGTAACTAATTTATAATTTAATTGATTTTTCCGCCTCATTCAAGTAATATTACTCATGCTTCACATATTAGACTTCAATTTAGGGTTAATAATTACAGTTTTAAGATCATATTTGAGAATTGATTTGTTCGATATTGAATGGAAAGGAAGATTGATCATTGATGTATAATTGACTTGGCTGATTGGTTCTTAAAAATAATGCAGTTTCTTTGTCATCGATTTAGGGTTTATAATTAAAGTTTTATAAGATGCCGTTGCTTTTAGCTAGTGTTGGAATTCTCCCTATAGACATTGTGTATAGAAAATCCTTAAAAGACTGTGAATATTGTACCAATACTAAGGTTTGCTGTTATGATACTTGAACAATTGAAGGGGCTTATTTTTGTTAAACATCTCATAATGGTTTGTGCTTGATTTAGCTTCACTTAGGACAACAACTTTCTATTGGATTTTCACTGATCTGTTTTGGGCTTAATTGGTCGACGGGTCTGTTTTAGTTATCATTATAGTCTTCATGGTTTGTTATAGTTTGCGTATCTTGTCAAGATATTTGTTAGTTTCCTTTGCTTTTATTATTTTAATTTTTTGATGAGATGTAAAAGTTGAGCACCATTAACCCTCATTCTGTATACTTCATTTACTGTTGCATTCATGTTAATGAGTTTCCTGCATTCTTGGGAACTGATGCTCCAGATGTGGAGGCAGAGAATGTTGTTTCTAGACCTTCAACTAGTTATGATGATTTATGGGCAAATACCCTTTTGGAGACAACAGAGCAAGAGGTGAAGCTTAGGGTGTGTGCATCACTTGATTTAAATATTGTAACCAGCTCTTGAAGGTAGCTATAAGTTAGTAATGCATTGTGATGATTACGTACTTGCATTTACAAGAAGATGATGAATGGTCATATGTGTCTTCTTCACCGGGTTCAATAGGGTCCGTGGAGACATCCATATTTTCTCATTTCGGAGGAATGAACTATCCGTCATTGTTTAGCTCACCACTCACGCCATCTTTTGGGGCTTCGCAATCATCTATAATTTAGCCTCCTTATGTTTTCTTCTTATCACCTGCATCACTTGGTCTGATTCATAATAAGACTTGTCTTATATTCTAGATTATGCTAAGAAATGAGAATGATTGTTGTGTAATTATGTGTAGATTGTTGATGGGAGAATATGTGCAGACCTTAGCCGTTTCTCGTGCTTTTGATGATATTCGTTTCAAGACCAAGAAAAATGAGTCTACTTTTTTTCGTAGATTTGATTAATATGGAAGAATGTTTGTGTGTAGTATATTATTATAACACCATTCATTCTTGGTATAGGATGGTGAAGAAGGGAGTCAAAGAAAGAACATATATAAATTAAACAAAGTCAATGTGGGGCTTAAGTTTGTTAAAAATAAAAATATATGAAAAGGCCTCTTTTTCTGAAGATCTTGCAGTTTAGAATTTATGGTTTTCTTGATTTGGTTGTTGGTTTGCAAGATGTATTATCTAGGATATTGTCTTTTTCATTAAGTGGTCCTCGAGGTGAATGTGTTTTATCAACCACAAGAACTATTTCTAATGTTGCAATTAGGCAACCAGGTTCTCCAACTGGAGCTACATTCAGTTCTGCAGATTATTGAGAATGATGGACCAACGGTACAGAGGCATTGCTCATGGAGTTGGTCAGTCAGAAATTTCGGGTCGGATACATGTAGCTCCAATCAAGATATGGTTAACCTGCTTTTAACAATACTATGTGACACAACATAATGAAATTATGTTGTTTTTGTTGGAAAGATTGGAAGTGTGTTTTATCTTTGCTCCTTCACTGTTCTGGATGCTCCTAACATGGAATTTCTCTTTGGCTTGGATATTCTCCGTAAGCATCAGGTATTTAGATAACAGTTTTTCTTTTTGATTCTATCGTTTTTCTTTTCTAGCTGAGAACTTAAGGTGTTGTTTGTATGAAGTGCATGATTGATTTGAAAGACAATGTCCCGAGAGTTGGTGGAGGCGAGGTCTCTATTCCATTTTTGTCAGGTATTACAAATGTGTCATGCTTAGTTGTTTTATTTTTCAATTATTGACGCAATTTTGTTGTTCAAGAAAAGGACATCCCATCTCATTTCCTGGATGATGAAAGAGCAAAGCAAGCTTCCAGTTCTGGTGCTCCGGTGAGGCTATATACTTTTTCACATTGCAAACATATGTGACTTTTGAAATGTGGTATTTGGTTATTTCAGGCTGCATCTGGATCAAAGGAGAGCAACCCTGCAAGTAAACCTGCTAGTTAGTTTTCAATTTAATGGTTGTTTTCTACATATTATAAAGCAGCCCAATGTTCATACCACTCTAGACAAATTCATTGCATATTTTAGTACAATCTCTTGCACACGTGCAAATTCTAAGAAGAAGTTTCAAATCTGTTAATAGCACACGTAAAAAGTATCTATTGCACAACCTAGGCAAATCTATTGCACATTCTAGTTCATTCTCTTGCACAACCTAGGCAAATCTATTGTACATTCTAGTTCATTCTCTTGCACATGTGTTATTCTCAATAAAATTTCAAATTTAATTAATAGCACATACATAAAGCATCAATTGCACAATCTAGGCAAATCTATTGCACATTTCAGACAAGTTTATTGCACATTCTAGTCCAACCTCGTGCACACGTGCAATTGATAATAAGAAGTTTCAAATCTACTAATATCATATGCAAAAAGTATCAATTGCACAACCTAGGCAAATGTATTGCACATCCTAGACAACTTCATTGCACATTCTAGTTTAATCTCTTGCACATGTGCAACTTATAAGAAGAAGTTTCAAATCTTTTAATAGCACAAGCAAAAAGTGTCAACTGCACAACCTAGGCAAATCTATTGCACATTCTAGTTCACTCTCTTGCACTTGGGCAATTCACAAGAAAAAGTTTAAAATCTAATGAATAGCACATACATAAAGCATCGATTGCACAATCTAGGCAAATTTATTGCACATTCTAGTTTATTTTCTAGCATACGAGCAATTTCTAAGAAGAAGTTTCAAATCAATTATTAGCACATGCAAAAAGTATCAACTGCACAACCTAGACAAATCTATTGCACATTCTAGTTCATTCTCTTGCACAACCTAGGAAAATCTATTACAATTTTCATTACATATATATTGCACAATCTAGCTTTGTTTTTTGCACTTACTAGTTATATGTGTTGCACATATTAGGAAAAAAAGTGACAAAAAAATTTCGACAAAAAAGAAATTCGCAAAAGAAAAGAAAAGGGTGTTGACCGGTCGACGGTCAACGTTGACCAGTCAACATGCGGGTAGGGAGTGGGGGTAGGGTGGAATCCTAGCCATTGAATTCAATGACAAGGATTCATTCTCATTACTCACCACTAATTACTTTCTCACTAGATCCTAACCCTTTCTATAATATGTTTTATGTATTTTTATGTTATATTAGAATTTGATTCTTGCTTTTATGAATTTTCAATTTGTAATAATAAAATATGTGTTGTTTGTGTTTTATATTGCATTAGACCTGTTCATGGGCGGGTTTGGGATGGACGCGGGCCGGGCCAAAAAAAATATTTTGTCCATTTATGTGTGCCGCGCCAAACCCGCCCATATTAAATGGGACAATTTCTATGTCCATACCCGTCCACTTTATCATGCGGGCTGACCAACGCGCTGCCCGTTTTACCCGTTTCTATTAAACATTTTCATTTATTTATATAAACTATAAATTAAGTAACAAAAAGCCTATAAGGCAACGAACTTGAAATTTGCAAATTCTAGAACTAGTGTTGAAAAGTGAGGTTTTTGATGTATTTGGTAGCGAGAATCAACACGAATTATAAATATAATCGATAATATTATTAAGTGGATGATATACTTGAGAAAATTTCTAATGAGTTATGATATACTTACTCTACTTATTAATATTTATTATATATTTACTCTATTTAACTATTATTGTGTAGTATAAGTATATTTTTTATTATAAAAAATAATATGGGCGGGCGGGCCTACCCGCTAGGATATTTTCTAAAACCAAGCCCATCCCATTTTAATATGGGAGGTCACAATATATATTTATAAATATAAAAACAATATATAATATATTTTAAAAATGGATTTAATAATAACTATTATTATTCCAAACTAATATAAATCTTGTAAATAATATGTAAATTGTTAAATTGTAGATTTACTATTCAAAATGTATTGTGTAATTAAATACTCGATAGGTAAATAAATATATAGTGAAAAATTGGGCTAGAAAACCGGTTTTAAAAAGACCATGAATTTAGAGAAGAAGTGGATGAGTTTTTAAAATGAGAAGAATGAATAAGAAATAAAAAACACCCGCTAAAAACTGCACCAATATGGATGCTCTAAGGTTCCACGCATAACCTTTTGGGATAGGAGTTTGTCTTATGTAAACAAATTACATGTATTAGCCTATATCAAAAAATGGAACTACTAAAATTGTTAATCAAAATTTTGGATCACTTGTGTTATGTATACATATTGATATAATGCTTACTTTAGGATAATGCATAATATTCTTGATATTTTTTTTGAAAGCACATTCTTGATTGATACATGAACAAATCTCTATATGTAGTCCAGAATGCTACATATAATCAACAGTTGTTTACATTGTTTGTTTACTAGTTAGGATCAAAATATCGTGGTTCTGTAGTTCGCAATTACAAAACATGCCGTTTTATGATCCGCAATCGTAAAATGTCACGACTTCTAAAACCGTAATCACAACATGTTTTAAGTAATCCAGCTATCCAACAATAAGTCGCGACTCCGGGATCCGCAATCGGAGTATTTCAAAGTCGCGGGTACCCATACTCTAATCGCGCCACTTTTTCAACTTTTTGTAAAAATATTGCGGTTAAAGGAATAACAGATGTGACTATATTTAAATTTTCATAATTTTGATTTATGAAATATTATTTATAAAATATTTGAAGATAACCTTAAATTGGAGTTTATAGTTAAATTACATTTTGAGTCTTTACCTAAAGAAACTAGAAATATTTAGATTTGTGATGAAATCGTAATGTAGAACGAAACATGTTCATTCATCAAGTAAGGTGACAAAATATTTGTTAAAAATATTGTAAGAGAGCATGAAAAACATTATAATCTCATATAGAAATTTAAATTAGTTTTTTTAAAAGTCGGGGTTGCAGCTCCTATAATCACAACATTTATAAAAAAACTTGTGATAGTTCCAGAAATCATCACCGCGACATTTTATTGAATATCCGAATTACTTAAAAGATGTTGCGGTTACGGTTCTAAACACAAAAATATTTTAAACCTAAATAGCAAACAATAAGGGTAAACATAAGACTAGTCTATTGCGTTACCAAATGGATTGAGTATATAGACCATCCTCAGTAGTGATACTCGAAGTATTATAGATTGTTTAAAAAAATTAAAATAGTCTGTCAAATCTATCTTATATCTTATATCTACTGCACTTTTTCACGTGTTCGTACGAGGTCAATAATGAAATATAGTTGTTGGTAAAGTACTATAGAATTTTTTTTTGAGAATCTCAACTTATTGGGTCTGTCTGAACTCAATATGATATTGTCCCTAATCATCATGATATGGCTCGTAGAAATTTCTTCGGCCGAATTTCTATTCCAGCAATATGAACACAATCTGATTGACGCATGTAAATTGATTAATATAGTAATTAAAATTTTCTTATTCCGTCAAACTTGTAACTATATATAGATTAGTATTCTTATTGTTTTCATTCAAGTATACAGTTTTTCATCATATTATTTATTCCATACATACTTCATTATCATATAACTTTCCTTTACTCATTCTTTTAAAATTTAACTTTTATTATTTATTTCATACATATTATATCACGTAGGATATCATCATCATCATATACATGTTTTTTTTATTCTTGTAAAAAATTAACGTTCATGTACATAATTCAAATTTGGATAACATCTATTAGCATCATCATTATCAAGACTTAATTATTTATCATTTTCCTTAATTTCATTTTGTCCACGACTATTATATATCTATAGTTCAGTACGATTTTTTACTTAGTGTTAGTATTATGAATCCAAAGGACAACTCTTTTATTTATGAGCAATACACTTTTCCTTAGTTTTCATTATGACAAACCACTTATTATCTCATGTTCTATCAAGTACATTGTGCATGCATAAATAACATATCAAAATCCTCACTAAAATTCCAAGTCTGAGACCAAAAGAACAAGGCTGAATGCCTTTAATTGAGTCAAGAACTAGAGAACATTTTTGTTAAACCCAAATTAACAAAACAACGTCTTCAAACGGTGAATGAAGGGAAGAAGGTCTTTGAAACTAAATCTTATATACGTCTCAAGATCAAGAAGAGTTATTTCTGAAGAACATCTTCCATCAAGAACAGAACACAAGTACCCCCAACGTAAGGAAACAACAACATTCAAGTTGGCGGTTGTTTTGAGCATTTGAGCTTTGAAGGAGATTCATGTGCTCTGTTTATGGATAGTCTTAGGATAAGTATTAAGAGTGTAATACATGTAATTCCTAGAGTTTCCATGTAAGGTTGATTTTGCATCTTTGATTTGAGTTGTTTATGGAAACTGCTAAAATAAAAGGTGTAAATCATGAAGACCGATTTGGATTTTGCAAAACTCAATTCTTGGAGAATATAAATAGGGCTCATTATCCTTCACTCTTTTTTATCCATTTCCAAAATAAAAGAGATATAAACTAAGAGTCGATCGAGTGTTATTGTGTAGACAACATTGAAACGCATGTTCTGTTTGTTGAGAGTGTTTGAAATTTAGGACGTCTAGTGTGTCTAGACGTAAGTTGTATGATCTCCTAAATGTTGTAATTAATCTATCAACATAAAAAGGGTTTCAGATCCTTTTAAAAGAAATGTAGTGGTTTTATCCTAGATAACTTGTAGGTTATCAAAGGTTCCCACTGTAAAGAACAGTGTTCCCTTATGATCTTGAGAGTTAATTCTACATGTAAGGAATAAAAATTTGTTTCTTAGATTAACTTAAATACATCCGGTCCTACACTTAGTTTTTACATAGTTATATCAATTGGAAAAACTTCATTATCATATACATGACTTTTTTGGATACATTTAACATGTCTATAACTTATTGTACCTTGTTTTAATATTTTTAAAAATAGCTAAGGTTTTTAATCTACCAAATTATAGGAACATAATCATATGGATGTAGTTAAAATGTACTTTTTCATAATTTATGAAACTTATTGGTTAAGGCTGAGTAGAGCTTAATCAAGTTCTCTTATTTTAATAATGACAAATCTATGTGTTAAATGGTTTTTGTGTGTTTTAAGCTACATGATATACTCGGGGAGTTTTACGTTCAGCTTAACAATAACAAGATCCATCTTAACAATGTAAGGGTCGAGCTTGAGCCTAGAGGGGAAAGCTAAGTCTAACAAAGGATGAAATAAGGTAGCGTGAGTCGCACAGTGCACCGAGAAAGTCGAGTTGCAGAAATAAGTGAAGTGAAACAAGTGGAACTGATCAAGTGTTCATCATGAAAGCATGTGGAAGGATTCCATTGGTTGCTGAAGCGCGCGAAGAAGTTTGCTCATTGAAGGAAGGTCGGTGAAGCTAGAGCTGAAGAGAAAAGAGGAAAGCTGGAGGCTGTTAGAGTTTTCTACTTTAGGAAGGTGGACTTACGGGGATGGTTGACGTGGAGAAACTGAAAAGCGAATGGATCATTGACGTGGACAAGAGGATCAACGAGCAAGACAACACAAGAGCATCATATACCGTTGCAAAGAATCAAAAAGATCACAAATCACCGTTTGAAGTGCGTGGATTAGTTTTTGGTAAAGCATTCACACGGATTTCTAAGGTGGTTGTTTTTCTTGGAAGTTAATCTATAGAATCGAGCTGAATTAGAGCTAGTTTTGACTTCAATAAATAGCTAGTGAACAGTGATAGTAAAGTATCAATTTTAAGCATTGAGCATCAACACTTGAGAGAGTATACACTTGTATGAGCTGAGAAAGGTAGCTTTATTGTTTAGGAGTTGAGCTTTGATGGAAAGTGAGAGAAAACACTAGAGAGCTAGAGGAGAGCTTTAATTGTTGTTCTAAACATTGTAAAGGCAACTCGTTAAACATTAAAGAGTAGTGGTGAGTTTCATCCCGGACTTGGTAGAAGTCTACGGTTCTCACCTTAAAAAAGTCCTTTCAAGTGTTATCGAGCTTTTATCGTTTTAATCTTCCTATTCCGCATTTAAGTGTTTAAGCTAGACTATAGCTTAAGCACTACTTTTAAAGGTTTCTATATACACGATTCAAAAATTGGTACCAAAGCAGGCACTCTTGCATAGATTCATACTCTCTCATAGTTTGAATCATGGGAACGACAAGTCAGCATTCAACCTTGGAATCTCCTTAGTTAAGCATCATGTTTTAGCTGAAGGCGAGCTCGAATGGTGGTTGAACATGACACACAATTATATCCCACAAATAGATTATCAATGTTTTAGAATAACTGAGGTTGGTGATAAGAAGGTCAATGCTGAAACAGACACTGTCAAGTGGTGTCCAACCACAGAGCTAGAGAAGAATGCCAAAGCCAAGCAGCTCATCATCAATGCACTCTCAAGGAAAGACATATACAAGTTTATGTCTCTACCTACTGCCAAGCTAATGTGGGAAGCCATTATCAACATGCATGCAGACAGCGAGGACATGGCGCAACAACAGAAAATTTGAGTTACATCTCTAGTTTCATTCCTTCAAGATGGGCAAAAGCGAGAGTATTTATGATTATCACTCCAGGTTCCAGGTACTTTGTGATAAAATATCTTCTTCTGGCTTCAAGATTGATGAATGGGGAATTGTCTCTTGCTTTTATTCATGGGGTTAACTCCAAATTTGACACCTCAAAGAGAATTATGCTCATGACTAAGGAAACAAAAGGGCCTTTGGTTTCTGTGCTTGGTGGTTAACTTAGAGTACAAGAAAGCAAAGATCTCAAGGAGTTGCTTGAAGCCTAAGAGAACAGAGGTATGGCGCTGAAGCTCAGCCGAGTTCTGAAAAGATGGAAAATGATGATGATGACCATAATGAAGACAAGGATGTGTATATGATAAAAAAAAAGCTGGTCAAGAAGTTTTTCAAGATACAAGGTGGCTTCCAAAGAGATTAAACTAAGCCACAGAACCTCAAATATGTTGTGTACAATAACTTCCAAGAGAAGGGACATATGGCTAAGTCATGCACCAGTGCCAAGGTGGATCCTAATTCATCCCCAAGTCCACCAAAGAAGGCTTTTCTCACTTTATGGGGAGATTCAGATGAGTTGTACATTGGTGAAGCACAAGAGTTGTGCTTAGTGGCAGTTGAAGAATCTGAATCGGATGACAACATCGAGGAATCATCTCTTAAGTTTGAATTACTTCCTAAAAGTAAACCTGTTGAGCTATTCAAATAATTGTTAATAGATCATAAAGATCTCAGAGCTCAAGCGAGATCACAACTAGTTGAGGTGAATAATCTAAGAGAGGAAGCAGTTGAGCTTTCTAAACAATTGCATGCAAAGACCACTTTTATTACCAAATCATGTGAGATTTGTAAAGGAAAAGATTTAGCAAAAAATTCTGACTCGGTTGTAACGAATATGCTTGATGAAATTCAAACCAAGATAGATGATCTAGCTGAAAATGTTGAAGCAAAGATTGTTTATCAAACTGTCTTGGTGAAAGCACGACCTGGTTTGGTTTTTAACAATCTAGATTCCTCCACCAATTCTAGTCCATCTCAACCTAACAACCTTTCTGAAAAATTAGTCGTGTCTTATAAAGAGATTCAATCTTGCAAAACTGAAAATCATTATCTAAAAAGCAAGATTCAAGTTCTTGAGAAAGGACAAAGCGACATCAAACCATGGTTTCATGGAGAAAATGCGCATACAATGTATATCAAACAAGCGCATACTCCTACCACTCATCCTACCAAAATTGAGCGTAAGGAGCCATTTCGTTCAGGAAAAGGCAAATATTGTTATGTCAGATATAACTATTGTTGCCCTTTTGTGGACACAGTGATCTCTATAGGCATGAGTGTGAGCGCTTAAGTGCACTCAAGAACAAGCCTTACAAGCCTGTTAAGGCTAAAACTCAAGGGCAAGCTCGATCAAGCTAGTCTCACTGATGACAAGCTTGACCAGAGAAGGTCTTCTAATACCAAGTTTGTACATACTAGGCCTTCAAAAGCCAAGAATGCAGAAACTAAAGCACTAAAAGGTATGCCTTCTATAGGTGAATCTCATCAAGTGCTTGATCTTAACAATCCTATCTATTATGTGTCTATTCCTTGAGTTGTGGAGCTAAATGTTCTACCTTCCAGCTCAGAAATAGCCAGTGTTAACAACACTATGAAGTTGACGCTTTATTGGGTATCAAAAGCTTGATGTCTTTCTTGCAGGTTAAATGAAGAGTAGGAGATACAGTGTCCATGATCTATTTTCTACTCTCATTTCAAGATAAGGAAGGGAGAATCATCTCCTTCGTTGTCAAGAAGAAATCCCATATCAAGCGTGCTGAAATGTCTATATGCATCTCTTTCACTGCATTCTATTCAGAGATATCTATCTAGTTGAGAAAAGAGTCACTAAGTTTAAGCTAGATCAAATTATGGTAAGACAAGATTGTATATATCTTCAGCGCGACTCAGTACAGCTCAAGCGTGACCTCAGAGTGATAAAACAAGAGTTAGCTATCTCGCTGAGATAATTCATGTACTTTCAGAAGAGCAAATAAGCTTATATCTTATCTAAGGCACTCAGTAGGTTACCTTTTTACACCTTATACTTCAGCTCGATCTTATTCCTCTCAGTTAGACCATCTCTTCATACGCTATATGTTTCCCGCTACATTGACTATCTCAGGTTCAGGTGGGCACATCCTCAAGTGCTCCAAGCACGTCATCATCGCCGACGAAGAAGAAGAAGATGATGAGTTTGAGCCGCTCTTCCCTCCGTGCAAATCAGATCTGCCATATGACTCTTGCAATGCCAAGAAAGGCGTCAAGTGATCCAGAGAGCCAACTGAAAGTGATGTAGGGATATCCCCTACAATGCTCGGATCTAGAGTTCAATCCTTTCCAAACATCAAGAACAAGTGTCCTAGATGTTATCCTAGCTTGGAAACAAGCTTGGATGCAAAATAGAGATAGAAGTGAAATGAAAACAAAGGGGATAAGTTCTTGAGTGAATCATAAGCTCCCTTGCAAGCACCTTGGACTTAACCTCAACACAATGCAAGTCTACAAGAAACAAACAAGCTATAACACAACACAACTAGGGGATATACCACCTAGAGCACCATGAGTTTCCCTAATCAAGTTCATACAATAACAATCACACAAACAAGATATAATTGGGCAAGAGATAAGGTTGTTTTCAGTTGATCAACCAACAAACCAAGGTGGCCTTCAAATGATAGAAAGGAGTCTTTGCTCAACTTTTACAACATGTGTGTTTTTAATCAATTCAAAGGCCCGGAATAATGAGCTATCTCTTGGCTTTTATACCAAGTGAAGGCCGGCCCCTTTGAACCTCATAAAGTTCACTTAATTAAGACCAAAATACCCTAAGAAATGTTTCATGAAAAACATAAGGAAGCTTGTGCAAAATGCACTTGAAAATGACATAGCCGGCTAGAGGTCTATTCCGGGTATGTCCTAAAGTTGGCTCTTTGTAGCTTGACTTGGTCCAGAAATGACCAAGTGTTCTTCATGGAATTTGTAGAGGAGAGATACCTCTTTGACATGTCAAAAGAGTAGAGGCAATGGGCTTCATCTCCTGGTCCATATTGAGAGCTAAAATGGCTTGCCTGATTTGATCTTTGGTCCTCTTAGCCATGGCTCTTGTGGTTGCCCTTTGGGGAGTTGGTGATAGGGATGCTCCTGCATCATTCCCTCCTTCTTTTGAAGGGCCTGACCTCAGACCATCTCTAGTATTGATGATGGGAGCCTCTTCTTGTTCTTCCCCTTCACTAGCTTCTTCTTTGAATCTGACCTTCCTCCTATGCGTGTTCTTTGCCTCAGCTACCTTTGTGGTTAAGCTCTCCAGCCTCTCTTTGGTCCTTTCATGTAGCTCCTTGATGAGTTTAACCTGGTTCCCTGCACTATGGTCACACTTCTCTTTGCTAGGCAAAGGAATAAGATCAAAGGAGGTTAGAAGGTTAGTACCATACACACACATAGAAGGACTTACCTTGGTGCTTGAGTGTGTGGCCCTATTGTAGGCAAACTCAACATGAGGCCCTATTGAGTGTGGTGCTTCTGATGTTAAGGTGTGGTGCTTGACCAAACTCAGTAGCTTAGCATCCTTGGGTAGAAATTCATCCCTTTGCACTTTCTTGATCACTAGCATGGAGTATTGTCCTTGGAACTTTTCTTGGTGCATTTGTGGGTGGAAACCTCTAAATCTTTCATCTGAGTCTTGAGTGTGCTTCTTGGTCATACATACAAGTCTTGTATCTTTAGGCCACTCATGTATGAGCCAATATTGCACATGTCTTGGCTCCTTGGAGGCTAGTATAGGCAAGTGCAACTTGTTCTCTCGGTTCTTTGCTTTGTGCCTTGACTTCTTGTCCTCGCCAATGGACTTCTCCTTTGCCTTGATCCTTTTGTGTTCTGGAGCCCTAAGAATCTGAGATGGGGTAATATGATTGAGAGTAATTTGCTCATCATTCAACAATAAAGGGTACTTGTTAGCATAACCATCATGCACCACATTGTTACCATCTTGCCAAGGTTTCTCTAAGAGAAAGTGACTTTCTTGCATAGATAGAATGTCAAATGAGATTGTGTTTATGTAATGGTCAAACTTAAGTGTTAACTTACATTTCCCATGTGCTTTAAACTCTACACAATCATTCATCCAATGAAGCTCATAAGGCCTAGGGTGCAAAACCGAGATTAGTTGTAGTCTTTGGACTAATTCATTGTTATCTATGTTGCAACAACTATCTTCATCTATGGTTAAGTCACACACCTTATCCTTAACTAGACACTTACTAGGATACAAGTCTTCTCCTAGGTTATCTTCCACAAGTTTAGTTTGGACCTTAAGGAATTCCTTGCAACTAAGGCTTGCACCTTGTTCATACTCTAGCTCTTCATTATGCACTAGTTCATTCTTATGCTCAACAACATGGTTAAGGTCATTGCCACTTTTATGACTAATTTCAGATTCAAGTTGTCCTAATGCATTGATTATCATTTCCTCCTTTTTAGGACAATCTTTCTCATAGTGACCCTTACCTTGACACTTAAGGCATTCTATGTTACTAGTTCGAGTGTTCATAGAGTGAGAGGTATGAGAGGGTTTAGAAGTACTCCCTGAATTGCCCATGGCTTGGCCTTGGGGCTTAGGTGGATCCCTTTGTGGATAGGTTTCCTTGGGTGCTTGGGTAGGGGTGGTGCTTGGCTTGTTATCCCATGGGGTGCTTGATCCCATTGGCCTAGAAGTTGGCCTTGTTGTTTGCACCATCCTAGCCTTCATCTTCCTTTCAAATCCCATGTATGAGGTTGGATCACACTTCCCTTCAAAGCTTGGGATTTTGAACTTCACATTGCCTAGGCCATCATCCTCTCTTTGTCTAGGTTCTTGCCCTTGTTCTTGGAACCTTGGTCTCCTTACTCTTCCTCCTTGCCTCATGTACCTATCCTCCTGAAACTCATCAACAAAATCATCTCTATATCTATTCACATTAGGAGAATCAAAGTTAGGAAACTCCCTTGAGTGTTGCTTAGGTGATTTCTGTTTTGACGCCAAAGTGGCCAGTCTACTAGAGAGCTCTTGGTGATTTCTGGCCATGGTGTCACTAAGGGCCCGTATGAGTGAGGCTAGGTCTGTTTGAGAGTCCTCTTGGTGATAATGATGGGGTGAGCTAGACATTGTCACACAAACAACAAGCAAAGATGTTAAGTTAGAGTAATAACTTGTGTTTGATTTGTGTCTTCCCTCACACTCAAGGATAGTCTCTCAATCTCTGCTCAATATAGTACCTTATAAGTGTGAAATGATTTGAGTGAAGCTAGATTAAGTACACTTAAAGGTGCCAATGAAACAATAGTTATAGCATGCAGTTTTAGTACTTAGGCAAAACAGAATTGTGTAAGTGTGTTTAGCTCAAGAGGAGCGAAGGACTATTACCTTAGTCTGAGGTGAACGAGTAGCCCTTGGAGTCCCCTTGTTATTGCCTTCAAAACTTCCTTGGAAAAGGCTGAGGATTGTGTTTAAGAAAAGAAGTTAAGTGAACACCTTAGGTGTACTACTTCCTTTAAGGTTAAAAGGTGGGGTATGGGTTAAGTTGTGAAGGGCACTTGGCAATCCCTTCTCTCCTTCTTCTCTGAGTATTATGACCACTTGGTCACGTTCCAAATGTTGCAATTGGGGGTACACAACAAAAGGTACAAGGTTTAATGTTGAATAGGCAAGCTAGTACGTTACCGGGTACAAAAGTGTGTTGGCAAGCAACTTTGGGTGTGTTTTTCAAGGGGTCAATGGGCTGCAATGGATATGACCTTTCTTGATCCTTGTATTGGAGGTTTTTCTAGGTAGGAGGCTCAGGTCAAATCCAAAATGGCACGGCTCAATGAGGCTGCAATGCCTTGGGAAGATGCTAGGTCAACACTTTTTGGAAAAGTAGAAGTAAGTGTGTTGGCAAGCAACTTTGGGTGTGTTTTTCAATGGCTCAATGAGCTGCAATGGATGGGACCTTTCTTGAACCTTGTAGTGGAGGTTTTTCTAGGTAGAGGGCTCAGGTCAAATCCAAAATGGCACGGCTCAATGAGGCTGCAATGCCTTGGGAATATGCTAGGTCAACACTTTTGGGAAAGTAGAAGTGACACTTTACCGCTTTGGGAAAGGTTTTGGCTTTAGTGTTTTGGACAATCTACTCGTGCCTTTGGTCTGATTTTTGCTTCCCTCAACAGATCAAATGTTGTTCTTCATGGGGCTCATGAGTGTTCTTCGTTTGGTGGTGTTTGGATTGAGGGGTGAAGCTCCAAAGTTGGGTTCTTGACCACTTTTGTGAGTGAATCAAGCACCCGGTTTCTCTGCCTCTGGAGTGATTTTGTTTGGCTTGGTCAGAACGATCTACTTGGTGGATTTGGGTGATTTTTGTTGCTGTAGAAAGATCAAGACCTCTACTTTACACTTTGTTCAGAGTGTTCTTGAAGATGGCTGCATGGGGTAGGGCTAAAAAGGCTTGGATTCTGGTGTCTTGCCAGGCGCTGGTTCCCGGAACAAGGCACCGGCGAAGGTGGATGGTTGGTTTTCCCTTGGAAGTTTCGACCTTAACTCAGGGATTTCCTTAGGCAACTCCTCACCTTCAACCTTGGTTTTAGTCCTGCAAAAAACTTCAAGCATTCATAATGGTTAGACCAAAAGAACAAGGTAAAGAAATGGCTAGCTTTTGTGGGTTTTCACAATGTTTTTGTCAAGTGTTCTTGCAAGAACATGCAAGGCACTTGGTTTTGGGTTTTCTAAGGTGAACAAAGGATGAACTCACTGAGCTCTGATACCACTTGATGTAGGGATATCCCCTACAATGCTCGGATCTAGAGTTCAATCCTTTCCAAACATCAAGAACAAGTGTCCTAGATGTTATCCTAGCTTGGAAACAAGCTTGGATGCAAAATAGAGATAGAAGTGAAATGAAAACAAAGGGGATAAGTTCTTGAGTGAATCTTAAGCTCCCTTGCAAGCACCTTGGACTTAACCTCAACACAATGCAAGTCTACAAGAAACAAACAAGCTATAACACAACACAACTAGGGGATATACCACCTAGAGCACCATGAGTTTCCCTAATCAAGTTCATACAATAACAATCACACAAACAAGATATAATTGGGCAAGAGATAAGGTTGTTTTCAGTTGATCAACCAACAAACCAAGGTGGCCTTCAAATGATAGAAAGGAGTATTTGCTCAACTTTTACAACATGTGTGTTTTTAATCAATTCAAAGGCCCGGAATAATGAGCTATCTCTTGGCTTTTATACCAAGTGAAGGCCGGCCCCTTTGAACCTCATAAAGTTCACTTAATTAAGACCAAAATACCCTAAGAAATGTTTCATGAAAAACATAAGGAAGCTTGTGCAAAATGCACTTGAAAATGACATAGCCGGCTAGAGGTCTATTCCGGGTATGTCCTAAAGTTGGCTCTTTGTAGCTTGACTTGGTCCAGAAATGACCAAGTGTTCTTCATGGAATTTGTAGAGGAGAGATACCTCTTTGACATGTCAAAAGAGTAGAGGCAATGGGCTTCATCTCCTGGTCCATATTGAGAGCTAAAATGGCTTGCCTGATTTGATCTTTGGTCCTCTTAGCCATGGCTCTTGTGGTTGCTCTTTGGGGAGTTGGTGATAGGGATGCTCCTGCATCAGAAAGAGGTAGAGGAAAGTGAAGGAAAATGAGAAGAAGATGCTCTCTCCATTACAGTTGTCCATGATGCAAAGCACAGGAAAAGCAAGCACTCTTCAAGTAAGTTAAATGAACCCTAGTCTATTCGTTCTATCCCGTTTGGCTCATAAAGCACGATTTCTTAGAGCTACTTCTAGTTGCTTCCGACACCCTCCAAGATCTAGAGGAAGAATTTGAAGTGCACAAATTCCGGTAGATTCTCAAGATCCAAGGTTGGCACGAGCTCGAGACAGTACCCTCACAAGCTGATCCGGATGGAGTGCACCATTTCTACTCAACCCTCACTACAATTCCTTAAACCTGCGAGCGTCCAGTTGACCTTGTCTACATCGAATGGAAGAGTAAGAACAGATACTTCTTGCTTGAGGTGTTTGCAAAGATGATCGGGCTTGAGGTCTACGGGAAGAACGTGCCCCATGTATTGAAGATTCACTATCTTCCTTTATAAAAGCAGTTGGTGCATCTTTTTATCGTTTGCAACATCACCCCTCGCCATCAGAATCTCGACATAGTTACAATCTTTGATTTCTGTATCATGGAGCGCTTGGCCTAGAGATTCGATCAATATATCCCAGCTTATGTCATCCACATGATTTTGAGCCGAGCTAACACCTCCCACAACCTCCCTTTTCCTCACATCATAAAGAAAATGATGTTGCCAATTCAGATTTATCAGCCACGAAGTGAGGTGGTTTTTTATTCAATCATGAGTTGTGAGATATGGTCGCTTCTTTGAAAGAAAAGGCAATAGTTGTGGAAGAGAGGCCAAAGAAGTAGCAGACGCATCCCAAGAGGCTGACTTACAGAAATGAACCAGAATCCTCATCACATACTATTTATCTAGTTGAGAAGGCAATCCAAGCTCATAGTGAGGTGATGACTCAGAAGATAGTGAGTCTCGAGTCACACTTGGAGAAATTAAGCAACCTTCTAGAGAAACTAGTAAACCTTTTGAGTAGCCATTGTTTTGAGTTGTTATGATTTGTGCTTTTATGTTTGTTTTGTCAAGTATCTGCTAGAACTGTTAGGTTTTCATCTATAAAAGGTGTAAGGTTTTTAAGTAATCAAAGTATGTTTTTTGATTATTAGAGTGCTTTCTTGCTTCTTGGTTAGGGTCTTGCTTAATTGGTCATATCTTGTTTGTGCATATTTGTCGAGTTAAGATTGACTGTGTAGCTTACTTTAGTTCTAGTTACCTCTATGGAATTAAGTGTGAATCTTTTAATGATATCAAAGGAGGAAGTAAACAGGTATGGATAGGTGTAGGTTGCAGGTTGCACAATCCTCCGTTGTCAAAATTGAGTTGTGAATTAGACCGTCTTAGTCTAAGGGGGAACAAAAGGTAATGTGTTAAGGGTTGATGGAAGTGTAAGTATATCGCTTATATGGTTAACTGAGTATTTTGAACGAGCTTGATAGGTTATTTGGTTTAACTAAGTTTGTATGAAATTTATGTGTTTAATGGTTGTTGTGTGTTTTAAGCTTGACATGATATATTCGAGGAGTTTTAGGTCCAGCTTAACAATAAAAAGGTCCAATTTAACCATGTAAGGGTCGAGCTTGAGCCTAGCGGGGAAAGTTGAGTCTCGCAAAGGATGAAATAAGGTAGCGCAACTTGTGATGTTCAATGAGAGAGTCGAGCTGCAGAAATAAGCGAAGTGAAACAAGTGGAATTGATCAAGTATTCATCGTCAAAGCACGTGGAAGGATTCCAGTGGTCGCTAAAGTGCGCGAAGAAGTTTTCTCATGGAAGGAAGGTTGTTGAATCTAGATCTAAAGAGAAAAGAGGACAGCTGGAGGTAGTTTTTTGCTTTAGGAAGGTGGATTTACGGGGATCACTGACATGGATAAACTGAAAAGCGCAAAAATCATTGACGTGGACAAGCTGATCAACGAGCAAGAAAACACATGCGCATCATACACCATTACAAAGAAGCACAAAGCACACAGATCGTCGTTTGAAGTGCGCGTATTGTTTTTTGCAAGGTAGAGCATTCATGCGGATTGTTGCTGGCTTGTTTTTCTTGGAAGTTAAACTATAGAATCGAGCTGAATTTGAGCTAGTTTCGAGTTCTATAAATAGCTCGTGAATAGTGATTGTAAAGTATCGATTGCAAGCATTGAGCATTTACACTTGAGAGAGTATACACTTGTATGAGCTGAGAAAGGTAGCTTTATTGCATAGGAGTTGAGCTTTGAGAGAAAGTGAGAGAAAACACTAGAGAGATAGAGGAGAGTTATAGAGTGTCGTTCTAACTTCGTAAAGGAAACTCGTTAAACAATAAATAGTAGTGGTGAGTTTCCCTGGACTTGGTAGAATTCTAAAATTTTCACCTTGGAAAAATCCTTGCAAGTATTATCGAGCTTTTATTGTTTTAATCTTCCTATTCCGCATTTAAGTTCTTAAGCTAGACTATAGTTTAAGCACTACTATGGAAGATTTCTATATACAAGATCCAACAATATTTATATATTTTTAGTTTTTGATAATAGATTAAAATATATAGTATTTCATACTAATTAAGATCTTTACAATTTTTTTTTAATAAATACTTAAGTACTTTAATATTGCTTAGTTCAACAAACCTTGTAAATTATTGATAGTCAATTCTATACTTCTATTTAATTTCATATGTATATATCTTATTTGTGCCTAATTTCACATCTACATATTGCCTACTGAAAATGTAGGGGATATAAGAAAAGAGAGATCAATACCGAAATTTCATACACTTTTAAAAAATCACCAATATCCTTTCTTTAGCAAAATATAAAATTAACACAGAATCACAACTAAGTATTGTAAAAAGAATGGGTTTTGAAAAATTAGTATGGCACCATCGGTTAGTACTAAAGGAGGAATTTTAGTTCTATGAAAATCCTTGCATGTTACTAGACAAATCTTAATTGATAGTATTTTGAAAAATGTTATCCTAGTCAATTGCTCCATAGGATCAACTGATTTGATCCTATTTTTTCTCTATACTCCTCCAAAAAGAACAAGAAAATAATGACTTTGGAATAAACTCTATTGTAAGATTAATCTTATTAATAAGCCTTGTTTCTTAATCAGAGACTTCAATGATATTATCAGTAGATAAGATAAGATCGATGGTCTATTTCCAAACTCAAACTGATTCCAAAAACTCCACGATATTTTTGGGGAACTCAATTTAACACATACTAAGTGAACATAATATAATCTTGATAGTTGTACCAACAATGAATAGAATTAGAGATGTAGTATTTGACTAACCCTTAGAAAAAACTCTAGGCCCGGATGGGTTTTGAATTAATTTGTATAAAAAATATTGGAATATAATCAAAGATGGTCTCTTTCATGCAATTAAAGCATTTGCCATTCAAAGAATACCCTTAAACTTGGAATCACTCTTTTATTGATTTAATCCCTAAACCAGACAACCCAATCACTACTAATACAACATATTAGACCTATATATGTGTTTTTCTAGGCATTCTTAGCAACTTCAAGCAAATTAGATGAAATTAAATTTATATGGATGAATGGCACAAACAGAACATTCTACAGTGTGAGAGACTTCCATGAGGTGGGCTTTAAGCTCAATTTCTTGTTTCCCAACACAAGAAAATTGCATAATTTATCTTGTAGACGGGGCCAGGACCAAGAACTTCTTCAAAATCAGCCATAGGCTCCCCGTTGGCACAAATGTTCCTAGTTGCACCAAAATCGATCATCCATTCAGTTTTGGCAGCAACAAAGTTGATCTCACTAACCATGGAAATCCAATTCTATGGTCCTTTAGCAATGTTGAGTTGATCAACATTGGGATTTAGGGTATTCTTCTTAATATCGTTTCTTCGGAAACATTAGAACACTTTGTGACCCAGTTTTGAGCAGACGTAGCAACCGTCCTTGTACTTCTCAATTGGCTTGCCTTGCTTCTTGGAGTTCGGACCCTTCTTGTTCTGAACCTTGTCCTTCTTCAAATTCAGAGCCGATGGGTCCTTCTTTTTGAACTTGTTCACATTTCAAGATTCCACAATGTTAGCCTTGACTGAGTTATCAAATTGCTTAGGAGAAGGGTTATCTTTGATGCAATTATCCTCTTCAATCTTCACGTGGTTAACGAGCTCAACCATGGTCAGGTCCTTCTGCTTTTTCTTCAAATGGTTCATGTAGCTGGCCCCGGAATCCGGAAGCTTCTTGATTAGGAAGTTCGCCTTTAGGACTTCACACATCTTCATCCCTTCATCCAGAACGCCCGACACCTAGTTCTCATACTCATGATACTAATTCATGATCGTCTCATTGTCGACCATCTTGATTTACAAGAGTTTCCCACAGACATACTTCTTCTTGCAAGCATCATCAGTTGAGTACTTGGCTTTGAGCAAGCCCCGCACCACCTTTGGAGATTTAAGAGGAGCAATTAGGACAAAGATATGGTACAAGATATAGCTGAGGATGTGGCCACAAATCATCTTGTTGTATCGTTCATACTTCTTCACAATCTCTTCATCGACTTCTTTCTCCTTCTTTTTCTTCTTCTTCTTCTTCTTCTTTGGAGTGTCCACTAGAAATAAAGCAGAATCGAAACCGATGGGCTACAATGCAGCAGATGAACCAGCAGGTGAAGGTTGAAGTAGAATGTAATCGGTCTCCACTTGTTTGAAGAAGATCACCCTCTTCTAGGATGACCTATTGCAATTGGCTTCCTCTAGATCACCGAGTTTAGAAAAATCAATGGTTGTCTTGAAGAACCCACCCATCTGCATCATATTTTGAGAAAATAGCTTCTAATTTATTACTTGGAAATCAGAATTAGATGTACAAGCCAATAAAAAAACGTCTTTGAAAACAAAAGTGAAAAGGATTGTTGTGTCACGGTACATTAGCTCTAACTTAAAAGAGATTTCTCCCTGATTGTCAGAGCACGGTTAGATCGGTTTCACCCCAAGGTTAGCACAACGTTCTCCAGTTGCGGGCTCTTGCAAAACAAATAACTAAAATCAATCGGGATGTATAAAGTGTTCCTCGAATTTGTAAAGATGGGTGATTTTGTTGCTGTGTATGAAAATAAGATGAAAGCTTCATTTTGTATATTGACTCAAACCCAGTAACTCTAGCACTAGGAGCATGGGAGGTTACCGAATCGTGGGAGAGAAGTGACTTCTCCGACTTTTTCAAAACAATTTAAAAAATGTTTTAACAAAATTGAAAGAATCGGATACTCAATTAATGTACGTTCTGGTATTCCAACACCCAATTAAAAATTAATTTGAGTCAGAAAACCGGACCCCACCACACCACTCACATGCCAAGAACAAGACCGCATGTCCGGATGCCGACGGAGGTGTACTTGAGGGGGCCTCCTTTCCTTGCTCTTTAACCCTTACAAATAAATCCATATATAGTGACATATTTTAGCCACAACCTCCAATGTGGGACAAACAAAAAAAACCGCACTCAAGGGGGCCTCCTGTCCTTGCTCTTTAACCCTTGCAAATTAAGCCATATATATAGTGACATATTTTAGCCACAACCTCCAATGTGGGACAAACAAATACCCCCTCCCCCCAATTTCTGCACAGTACTAATAGTAATGGTGTTGTAAACTGGGAAGAACGATTGGGGGGGACCATATGTATATTAGGAGGATTTTATGTAAAGCATCGTTGCTTAAGGTCACAAACTTTGCTTACTGGTTGTGCAACAATGTTCTTCCCACTAAACTGAATCTTTATTGTAGGTATGTGGTTCAAGATGCCATATGTGATCGTTGTAGTGTGGAATCTGAGATGGAATGGCATATAGTATAAAGATGTATTGACTCAAATCAAATCTGGGTTGACGATCCTATGCTTAGCTGGCTTCCGTGCAAGACTCTCGGACTTTTTTTATATATATAAAGGTCAGCAAAGGGATTCTCTTTATCCATGAGACAATCCCGCATTATCATATTTAATAAAGCTTATAAACTTATAAAGAAAACTAAGGAGCAAAGAATGTGACATACGCAGCCTTTCTCGCAGAGTCTTGATATGTGAATCAGGTACGTTACAAATGTTACCATGGATTGACAGTGATGAAAAAAATTATTCGGCCCTGATTTCGAGAATGTTCCACTACTATGTCAAGGAATATGTGTCAGGTGTAGATATGGCTTCTTAAAATGTTCTTGAATAATTTTCTAGAAGAAGTGTTGTGACAAATTTTGTTCCACATGAATTTTTCTTGCGTTCTCACTTACTGCGTCTTTGTTCATAATTTTTCTCTTCTAGGTCTTTTCCAGATGTGTTTGCTTTGCTTTTTCCATGTGTTTATTTAGGATATTCCAGCACCTGCAATGAAATGAAATGGATTTAAAGTTGGTGAAAGATGGTTAGAGGAAAAAAAGAGTACTACGTACATGTCAAATGATATAGCGTGTTTTTTTTCATCAACGCATATATAATAGGGTCCGGTCTATGACTTATCTGGCTCTATCACGGAGCACGTGTATGTTTTTTTCTCCTACTTCTCCCTTGTTGTCTCCTTCTCCACCTTTGTATTCTTTTTATCCTTCTTTGATTTCACTACATACAACAACATATAACTCACTACAAGATAACATGAAAACAAGTAAGGTAGATTTATAAAATAGCTAAACTAACCCTTTTTAGGCTTACGCTCACTTGGTGGTGGGTTACATCAGCTCCCTCCTTTACCTTTCCCCTTTTTCTCATGTGAACCTATTACAGTATATGATGAAGATAGAAAGTAGAAAGATAGAGTGAATCTGATGTTCAAGAAAAAAACTCACGATGCCAATGCAGTATTCTACTGGTAGAAAGAAATCCGAGTGACTTGAAATCAAGAGGATACATTGATTGAGAGTATGAAGAATAGAGAGAACATTGATATTGTGATATCTATGTTACAATGAGAGCGTCTATTTATATCTAATAATTGGCTCTAAGTGGTTCTCTAACTCATTTGGAACTTTCTGTTAACAACTCAGTCGTGTGGCGTCGACTCTAACCGACCCTCTTAACTTCCTATAACAGTTCTCCATCGCCTAAGAATAAATTTTAATTGATCCATTGCACAAGGACTTGTTTTGCAACACTTGATTGGCGTTGTATAGTACGCCTATCTAAGATGTACTCTAGCTCGTGACGAAAAACATCAGGCGATACAAATGGTAATTGATTGGATACATCTAACCCAATATGTTCCTTTATTAAGAAACATGGAAAACATTGTGGATGCAAGATAAGGGTGGTAACTGTAGCTTATGAGCTACTATGCCGCATCGATCAAGGATCTGGAAGGGGCCGAAATATTCCGGTGCAAGCTTGTTTGAAGGACGCTGAGCAACACTCTATTGGGGGTATGGTTGGATCTTCATTTAGACAAAGTCACCGATTTCAAATTGACAATCAGTACAATGCTTATTAGTGATATGGGTCATGCAATTAATTGGAAGCATATGGAACTTGAGCAACTCAATAATCTATTCTCTATCGTGCAAGCTATGAGCTACAACTTCGAACACTCACCGGTCAGGTAAGGTTGGTGTGATGGAGGTGGGCTTCCATACACGATCTCAAATGGTTTCAACACAACAGAGATATGACAAGTCGTGTTATACCAATACTCTACTAAGAAGAGCCACTTACTCAAAAGGTGTTGTATGTTGCTACATATGTTTCTTCAAGGTACTTGTTGACCAATTACGTATGTTCATCAGTCTAAGGGTGATAAGAGGACGATAGGTTGAGTTAGGTACCCGGTAATGGATGTAAAAGTCCAGGGTAAGCTTGTGTTTCGTACTTTTTGTTAGCACACCAGACATCTACGTATAAAGCATTGAATATCATTACAATAAAACATAGAATTCACCCAATGAGAAATGCATCCAGGTGATAAGTTGTGGATCGTGTGACCTTAGCTTAACTAAATATTACAACTTTTGTGCGGGATAAAGATAAGAACAATGTGAACAATGATATCCAAAACGATTCTTGTATTGATTTCTCGTAGGGCTTACAACTACTAGGAGAACACACAGTTCTTATTTTCTCTCTAAACTCTTCTAGCTATTGCTTAAGTCCTAAATCAATCGTACTAACACTCAGCACTAACAACCATCTCTTTAGAGTGAGAATCTAAACTATTTATACTATGGCATAATCACCGGGAACTAATCTACAAAAAGCTAGATAAAACATTAAATAAAATAATAAATCTCAACAAACTAACTAAGATAACAAAGTCGCTCTAACAACCTAGATCGTGAATCTAGGTGATCTCTCCTATATCAATCTTTCCTTTAATAGTGCCTTAGAAGATATCTTTCCATTTATACGCGCTCGGTTCCCTTCAATGCACTCGGTTCCCTTCAGCGCGTCATTCTTATGTATTACTTGAACCTTCAAACGCTCGGTTCCCTCGCTCTTGTTATTAGGTTCCTATCTCTGGTACTTAGTTCCTTTGCTCCTAGTCAAGCGCTTTGGAGCGCTATGCTTCTCGCTGGACTCGCTTCAGCTTCTAATCTTAAGCTCATTGATTCTATTGATTAAATCACCTAATTATCTCGAAGGTCTATTGCTATACTGCAATATCTCACTCAATGAAAATATTAGTGTATAAAGATGTTTGTTATCATTAAAACTGAGAGATTATAAGTTATACAAAGTAAGGGCTAGTTCATATAACCAAAAATTTCCCCCTTTTTAATGATGATAAACATAGAGTCCTGGCACATATATAAAGTTTAGCCATAATAAAACTGAGAAGGAAGTAGCTTTGGTTCTCCCTTAACCAATGAATAAGTAGCACTTGTCGCCCTTTGAACTTACCATGAGAATTACTTCCCCCTAAATTAAATAACCCCTATGTCTGTAATATTCCCCCTTTTGACATCATTGAAAAGGATATGCTCAATATTAAACAAGGAAAAATAAAGAGTAGGACGTGCGTGCCCTCTAGAGGAATGATTAAGTGATGAATAAGAAAACTATCAAGTTAAGCACGTCTCAGTACAAATTAGATCAAGAAGGAAAATAATTCAAAGGCGCACTTTATATTAGATAATCAGAAAAGCACACAAGAACAAGCAAAAAGAACAAAAAAAATACATATAATTATTGAGGGGCTTTGGATTTTCCTAAGGAAGCCTAAGGCGCTGAGAAAAGGACTGGGTCACTCCCAATAGTATTCGTCCTCATAGTCGCTGAGGTGTCCTTTCAGGGGCCCGATCATGAGTTCCTTCATATGAAGAAGATGATAGTCAATCCTACGGCGTAGTCCTGCCAAGTGCTTGTTGGTATAGAGAACTGTCTCGAGTGTGCGAAGTTGGATCTCTTCAGGGCTCATATTCTCAGGTACTAGGGGCTTCTTTTCTTTAGCAGGACTTTCACGCGCTCTGGTCTGGCCTCGGATTTGGGAGGGGCTCATATTTTTGGCTTTGCTCTGGGTTCGGGCTTGATCTCATATTTGGGTGTAGGGCCGAGTTTGAGCTTTTCTAAAGGGGCGTCCATCCCTGCGTGTTTCAGTAATCTGCGCAACCCTGTTTCTGTGATTATGCTCTCAAGCATTGTCTCTTTAACCGGTTGGTAGATGTCGAGGTCCACCAATATCTTTTTCACTATGTCCAGGTACGGGAGCGCATGGTTTTTGTGCATCTTTGTCGTCAACATGTGGGAGAGAATTAAGCGTGATGTGTCAATTATACTCTCTTCAATCACCTCTCTGAGAAAACAAGCGTTGGTGGTGTCTCTCTTCTCTTTCCAAGGAATAACGTTCATGATCATGATAAAGTGGAGCAGCTTGGTGCCAAAGATGAGCATGTTGGTCTTTATTTCCTTGGGTCTGGCCTTGCCCATCAGTAGATCGAGCACCTCTGCCTTGCCTGAGGGCCAGTTCTTCTTTAGCAGAGACGCATACCCATTGCTTGTGGGGAGACCGAGCACCTTGGACACAAGCTTGATGTTGACTGTTTTTGGCTCATCCCCCCATGAAATTTGAGCAACGGAGTAGGGATGGCCTGGAGAGGGGGCATTGGAACGAGGGTGTTGTAGAATTTACGTACTTCATCTAGGTCGACAACGAACGGATCGACCTCAAGTTCGCACCAGCGGGTCCTCTCGAGTGAAGCTACGGTGGCAAGGACGTCGAATTTGGTTTGGTTGAGGGTTCTCCAAAACCCTTGGCCGATTATAATCGGCTCGATCACCATTCTTGTGGAGAAGTTGTTGTGTGTCGGAGGCAGATGGTACGCGGAGTCGCCTTCCATGGTGATCACCTCTTTTGATAAGAACCCTTTGGCTCTTTTGTGTGTGGTGGAGAGCCTGGAGGGGCCTTTTGAGAAAGGCTTGTTGTTTGAAGGTGCCTGGGAGAGTGAGTATGAGTGTGGGAGAGGTGATGGCGAGGGCATGTGGGTTGCTTTCATCGTGAGCTGAGGCCGTCGGTGTGTGCTCTGTGGAGTTGGATGAGGAGGCTTTAGGGGTAGTAGAGGAGACAGAATGGATGGGCTGGTGTTTGGGCTGGTCTTCCTCCATGGGAGTAGAAGAGGAGTGGTGATAAGGGGTGGTTTTGGTAGGCGGAGGAGGTGTTGAAGTGGAAGGAGGAGGTGTGGGTTGTTTCTCCGGGACTGGAATGATTGAAGTGGGAAGAGCTTTGGTCACCGGAGTAGGGGCTAGGGATGTGGAGGGCGTAGGCGGTGTAGGAGTAGAGGCAGTGGTGAAAACCAAGTCGAGTAACGCCTTGTATTTCATGTACTCGGCCCACTGTTCTGGGGTAATATTTGCTGGGTTGGCCATTGGTGATTTTTCGGAGAAGCTTTTGCGAGAGAGAGAGAGAGAGAATTATGGAGAGAGTGAGAAGAAGAAGATGGTGAATACTGAGAGAGTGGTAAAGGGGGACGAATATGGATAAGAGGGTAGTAATGGTGGTGGTGGAACGGCCCAATCACAACGGCTCAAATCAGATCAGATTTGGCGCCTCGAACTACGCAGAAGCAGGTGACTGTTGGGGAACTAAAGCGTGATAATTGCCTAGGAAGTAGGCGGCCGTTAAGATGCTCGGTCGGTCCCTATACTCAGTTCTTAAAATCTCTGTGCTTTATACCATTCTCAGCTTTCTCGGTCCCCATAATATTCTATGTCCATGTGGTCATTTTCCTTTATTATGTGCTTGCTATTTCTCATACAACTCAATCCCCATCATTTAAGGTGATGTGTCTCAGTTCCCATTCTCAGTGGTATAATTTAACTCGCTTAAGCACATAAATATTTCAAACATACAAAGGGACATGGAAGCTCTTTCAAAAATAACAAGTGCTAAGCATATATGGGTAGGCTCTTTGTCATCTAGGTGAATATTCCTAGTTGTGGGTAATTGGTCATAGGGAACGTTACACCAAGATCAAGGCTAAGGGATTGGCTTATAAACATGAATCATAAATGGGGGGCTCGATGATATGGTTAAGAAGCAATCACCGTGTTTATATATCAAGGCTTGAAAATGAAGAGCATACATAGGAATCAAATTTTAGCGAGCAATAGTACAATCCTAGAAGGGCCTATCAAGCGTTTATCATTAAGCATCACACAGAGCATGCGAGAGACAAATACCCCTACGAGTATAGGCTAGGTTTGCGCATTTATTAGTCCTAAGTTCCCAAGTTTAAAAAGAGCGACAATTTCTATGAGTTTAAGGGAAGATGCTTACATTGAGGGAGATGCTTAATGGTGGGGGATCAATCCCAAGTGAAGCCTGAGTTTGATGAATGGTTCCTTGTTCAAGTCCTTGGTGAAAATGTCTTCTACTTGACTCCTCAGTTCTACAATGGGTAAGCTCTATGTTCTTCTTCTCCACATTGTCTCGAAGAAAGTGATGGTGCATGTCAATGTGCTTAGTTCGAGAGTGATGCACAAGGTTCTTTCATATGTTGATCGCACTAGTGTTGTCACATATCGAGCCCACGGAAATACCGAAGTCTTTGAGTTGTTGCTTGAGCCATATGAGTTGAGCATAGCAGGAAGCAGTTGCTATGTATTCTGCCTCGGTGGTGGACATGGCTACTGAGTTTGCTTGCGAGAGCCCCAAGCGACAAAGAAAGGGGCCTAGGAACTGAGCCATACCTAAGGTGGTCTTTTGATCAACGAGATAACCTGCATAATCAGCATATGTATATCCAACAAGGGTAAAAGCGTAGTTCCTAGGGTACCATTAACACAATTGCCAGTCCCTTTTAAGTAGCAAAAATTCGCTTGATGATAGCGACATGCAACTCCCTTGGACCGGATTGAAATCTCACACATAGACTCACTGCAAAAACTATATCAGGCCTAGAGGCGGTTAATTACATCAATGATCCAACCATACCTCTATAGAGCATCTCATCAGTCTTTGGGCCGTGAAGGTCTGCATCGAGCTTAGTGCATGTGGACACTGGAGTGTGAAGGGGGCTTGCTATTTTCCCAAACTTCTTGATGATCTCCCTTAAGTACTTTTGTTGATGGATTTGAATGTCTTCATCCTTTTGCACCACTTGAAGACTGAGAAAGAAGTTCAGTTCCCCAATCATACTCATGTTGAAATTGCTACTCATCACGTCCTTGAATTTCTCTACAAGCGACAGGTTAGTTGAGCCAAAAATGTCATCTTTATAAACCTGAACTACCAGAATGTCACCCTTGTGTTCCTGAATGAAGAGCGTCTTGTCGATTGTCCCCCTTTATAATAATTTTCAAGCAGGTACTCAGAGATACAATCATACCATGCTCTTGGTGATTGCTTCAACCCATAAAGTGCCTTGTCTAGGAAATACACGTGCTCAGGGTGCTTTGCCTCCTTGAAGCCTGGGGGTTGCTTTACATATACTTCTTCGTTGAGGATGCCATTGAGGAAGGTTGTCTTCACATCCATTTGAAATAGCTTGAAGCCCTTGTGTGAAGCAAAGGCTATCAGAAGATGAATGGACTCTAGACGAGCGACTAGAGCATAGGTCTCATCGTAGTCAATTCCATCTTGTTGGTTGTACCCTTGAGCAACTAGGCGTGCTTTGTTCCTTACCACACCTCCTAAGTCATCGAACTTGTTTCGAAACACCCATCGAGTGTCTATGATGGTTCGATTGGGAGGGCTTGGGAACTAAGGCGCCAGACTTTGTTCCTCTCGAACTCATGAACCTCTTCTTGCATGGCGGACACCCAATCTGGATCAAGGATGGCTTCTTTGATGCTCTTAGGCTCATTGAGAGAGACAAAGTGTTGAAAGCACATAAACTGGTCTCAGAAGCGATTCATCAAGTGATTCAACAATCGCCTCTAGATTTGCTTGTTGATCAGCATGAGAGTGAGTGTGTACTCCAGAGTGTAAGGGGGTGAGCATGTTTCCTTAAGAATGAGTGCCTCTTTGTTGAAATCCACTAGTTGGGGGCGTTCTGATCTGCACTGTGTCTAATTGGGAATGCCCTTTACTATTACTATCTAAGTCAGGGCCTGATGGAACTGAAGCTATATATGGAGGGGCGAGTGGATTCAAGGCTTTTGAAGGAGGGGCTTGATCACTTTCTGAAGTTTCTTCTAGGAGAGCGACTTCTGGGACTGAGTCTGAGGTATTTGACGAAGATGAATGGAAAGTGCCTGCATCGAACACCACATGTATGCTCTCCTCGAATGTTCTTGTTCTCTGGTTGAACACCTTGTATCACTTACTCGCTGGAACATAGCCAAGGAAGAAGGCTTCATCACTTCATGCATCAAATTTGCTCAAATTATTCTTTCCATTGTTCAGCACGTAGCACTTGCATCCAAATACCTTGACATGAGAGATGCTTGGAGGGTATCCCTTGATCATCTCGTACGGATTATTTCCTAGTGAAGGGCGTAGAAGGGCCATGTTGGTGATGTAGCATGCTATTTTCACCGCTACGGCCCAGAGTGAGGGGGAGACTCCACTTTGAAGTAGCATAGTGCGCGCCATCTCCACTAATGTTTTGTTCTTCCTTTAAACGACTCCATTTTGTTGTGGAGTCTTAGGGTCTGAGAAGTTATGAGCTATTCCCCTTGCAATGCAGTAGCTTAGAATCTCGCCGATCTCAAATTAAGTTCCATGGTTAGAGTGTATAGAGCGCACTTGTAAGGATAGATAACTCTCGAGTAAAGTGACTAGCTCAGTGAAGCACGAGAAGGCTTGATCCTTCTAGTGTAGGAATAGGGTCCACATGAATCTGGAGTAGTCATTGACGATCACAAAAATGTAATGTGCTCCACCAGGGCTTTGAACACGCATAGGTCCACATAGGTCCATGTGAAGAAGCTCAAGGGGCTACTTTGTAGTGATGTCTGGCTTAGATTGGGATCGAAAATATACGTGATGTTGACTCGCTTCCCCTTTAGAACTATTTCGCCAGTAGTGCTTCTTACAAAGCATTTCGAGGTAGTGAAAGAAACCTTGGTTGGTCACTCATCACAAAGTTGAGCGACACTCAATAGATTGTAGCGAAGGCTCTCCACAAAGTTCACCATCTGAATCTTTATCTTGTCATTTAGATGTATCTTTCCATGTCAAGTGATCTCTCTAGCTCTTTTGTCACCAAATGATACGCTACCACCATCATAATTATGAAAACTTCGTAATCTCTCCTTATCTTTGGTCATGTGACATGAGAAACGTTGTCGACATGCCATTTGTTCTCGCTGCTCAAGTTTCCTTACAAATAAGCAATCAAACCTTTGGAACCCATCAAAGCTCAAGTTTTCTGGGTGGATTAGCGTTCTTGTTAGTGTTAGGAGAGGGATTAGGGACGAGCTTTTTGCTTTTAGGTGAAGCAACATGCTCAAAGTAAGAAGGGTCATTCAAATCACTCACTTCACATGGGTTGCGGAGTGGGTGACTTGTATGGCTTGTTACTTAGAGCTTGCTTCTTCTTGCAAAGTGTGTATAGTGTGACCATTATTACCACAAAACCTGCACCATCTATTGTACTTAACATAACCATACTTTCCCTTTCCAGGTCTAAAGGGCTTCCTATCCTTAAGCTTAGGATCTAAGGTGTTTACTGCATTCCCTTGGACTTGGCTCACGTACATCTTATGAGCCTTTTTCCCTTGGAACCAGTAATTGTTGTCCCCTGATGGTTGTTCAAGTTCCTTTACCTTTTTCTCTAAGAATTCATTCTTACTTCTACAGATTTGAAGGGCCTTGTCTAAGGTCTCTTCTTTTTTTGTTAGTTCTCTAGTGAGCTTCTCATTAGCACTCAAGCACTTAGAGGAATCCACGTCTGAATCATATCCTAGTCCAATTCTAGATCTTATAAAGGTAGTTTGATTCACCATGTTCTTATTGATTGATTCTGTTAATTCGGTGATCTTAGCAAGTACAGTCCATAAGTCTCTTTCTACCTTTGAATCGAATTTTCTTTGACAATCCCCCTTGAGGTTGCTTACCGCTGCAACCCTCGCACGTTTTCTTCATCAAACTCAGTTCCTAGATTTCACTAAAAGCATTTTCCTTATTAGCTAACCTAGTGGACAGATCTAGACACTCTCTTTCCATTTCTTTGACTTCCTCTTCATATTAAGTTATTGAGACTCTAAAGTTTCAGTATCTTCTAGCAGGCCTTTGATCATATTAATAAGCTCCTTATTTTCTAGCAAATTAAGGCGAGTAGGAAAGGTGTCCAGAGGTTGTATCTCAGAGGCAAGGGCCTCTACATGCCCATGATACATTGGTCTTGGAATCCTTCATTGAGGTCAGCTTGATCGTCTTCTTCTCATCATGCTGAGAAGAAACCCTTCTTTTCAGTAGCTTCCACCTTTGGGTTGGTGCATTTCTTAGCAAGGTGTCCTTTCTCTAGCTAGTTATAGCACGTGTACTCCTTGAGATCATGCTTGGCCGAAGATGATGACTCTCTTTGTCCAGCTCTCTTCTTGAACCACTTCTTGACCATCTTTTCATGAGGGCGACTTCGTTGTCATCGTCCTCGTACTCTTCGCCCTCGATGATGTCCATTCTTCTCTAAAACCTTTGTAAGCTTCAACGCGGTTCTAGTGCCTTCTTTGATGGCTAAGCTCTTCCTCATATCAACGTTTTCTTGGTCGAATAACTTCCCAAATGTGTCGACCACTAAGAGCTTCTTGCAATCTGGAGACATGAGAGTGATTCTCCTGGTGAGCTCAAAATTATTGCTCATAGCATAGATGACCACCAGTGTTTTCTCTGAGGGCTCGATCGTCACACCAGAGGCAATTAGTTTATTCATCAAAATCATGAAGAGCGATTGGCATGCTGACACGCTTTCACCCACGGACTTGCTTGAATGATTGAAACTCCTTTGAAGAGTGAACTTTCTAGTATCCTTTTGGTCATCGCTCCCTCTATGAATGGAGATGATGGCTTCCCACATAGCTTTGGCCGTTGGTATGCCAATGACCTTGTCAATGTCTGTGTGAGTGAGTCCACACAGGATAAGCTATCGAGCCTTCGAATTCTTCTCCATCTTGGCATAGTGCTCTGGATGCCAATCCTCTCTGTCCTTCAGTTATGTAAGCACTTCGTCTCCGATCTCTATGATCTTCCAACATTGGTAGTCTTGGGTTTGAATGACCGTCGTGTGCACTCCCAACCACCAATCGAGTTCTCCTTCTTGAAGCTGATGAGGCTTGTTAAGGGACATACCAAGGTTGAATTATGAGTTCTTTGTCATCGTATTGGAATCGGATCCTACTCTGATACCAATTGTGGATCGTTTGACCTTATCCTAACTAAAGATTACAACTTTTGCGGGGAATAAAGCTAAGAACAATGTAAACAATGATATCCAAAACGATTCTTGTATTGATTTCTCCTAGGGCTTACAAACTACTAGGCAAACACACAGTTTTTAAGTTTCTCTCTAAACTCTCCTAGCTATTGCCTTAGTCCTAAATCAATTGTACTAACTCTCATCACTAACCACCATCTCTTTAGAATGAGAATCTAAACTATTTATACTATGAAATAATCACTGGGAACTAATCTACGAAAAGCTAGATAAAAATATTAAATAAAATAATAAATCTTAACAAACTAACGAAGATAACAAAGTCGCTCTAACAACCTAGATCACGAATCTGGGAGATCCCTTGCATATGAGTCTTTCCTTTAATAGCGACTTTGAAGATATCTTTCCATTTATATGCGCTCGGTTCCCTTCAATAAACTTGGTTTCCTTTAGCTAGTCATTCTTATGTATTACTTGAACCTTCAAACGCTCGGTTTCCTCGCTCTTTTTATTCGGTTCCTGTCTCTGGTACTCGGTTCATTTGCTGTTAGTTGAGCTTTAATAATCTTATTAAAGCTTAATCTATTTCTCTTTGCTTTGATGATAACAAACTAATATGTTTAATCTCTTAGTGTTTTTAAGCTTTCCAGGTTATTGTAATATCTGCTGGGATGCGCTTAAGTCACTTAGAGATGCGCTTCGACTGGTCTCAATCGCGCTTAACACCAAGCGGAGAAAGCAAGTTTCACAAGCGGTGTTTAATAATCCCATTCAAGTCCAGAGTGAGTATAGGCGAGCTTCTAAGGCATAGAAGATGCGCTTGAATGAAGCGGAAGAAGTGTTGATCATGAGGTTCCACCATAGCACAAGGTGTACGCTATCGCAGAAGAGAACTGCCGAAATGCAAGGGAAGGCTGGTGAGCGGGAGAATTCAAGTTGCGTGCACAAGAGGTGTGAGAAGAACTTGAAGACTTTGAGACGCATAACCAGGGATCGCCAGCGTGGAGGATAGTTAGTTAGCGCAGTGGACACGGATTGCTGAGGTGGCGTGTATCAACAAGTTGAAGAAAAAAACCAAATTAATCCAAGCGGCTGATTACTTCTTACAATTTGATCAAGACGCACGAATTGATGAGGTGGCAATATGCTAAGTCTATGTTTGTTACACAAAATTAAGTTAGAGTTGTATCTTAAGGTTTGTGTATAAATAGTGGGACTGTTGCATTCACTCTAGGCATTACAAAGTGAGGAATTCAGAGAGAAGCTAGGAGAGCTTAAGTGTTTACTCAGTTGTAATCAAGAGAGGTGAAGTGCCATTGTTCTAGAGAGCTGAACTCAAGTGTTATAAAGAGAGTTTACGAGTGAGCTTCAAGAGTTGTAGCGAGAGTAAAGTAGTGGTGAGTTTTATCCCGAGTCAATTAGTGACTTAGGGTTCTCACCGTTTGGAAAACTCTTTGTGTGCAAATCTTAGTGCACTTTAAACACTTAAAGAGCGCTCTTATTGTTGTCTGACCTTTTCCGCGTTCAAGGACTTTAGGAAATCAATTACTAAGTGTCTTACACTGGTCAACCGCATCTCCAAGTATTAAAGCGCAATTCGATACTTGAGAAGCGCATCTAAGACTTAATGAACCTTAGAAGACGTTGAACAATAGTGGCTTAATAAACACGAACCTACAATTTCTCCTAGTGAAGAGCTTTGAGCGCTATGCTTCTCGCTGGAATCACTTCAGATTATAATGTTAAGCTCGTTGATTCTATTGCTTAAATCACCTAATTAGCTCGAAGGGCTATTGCTATCCTGCAATATCTCACTCAATGAAAACATTAGTGTATAAATATATTTTTTACCATTAAAACTGAGAGATTATAAGTGATACAAACTAAGGGCTAGTTCATATAACCAACAAAAGTGTGTTCCATAGAGAGACATCTTTAGCAATTACAAGCTTCCCTCGCCTTCGCAGTACACCATAAACATAAGTGTAGTGTTTTTACAAATTCCGAGTCAACATTTAGAGACTTAATAATATCCACTAATCATTGATCCATGGAGTAATCAGATTATATGTCGGATAAAAAATCAGATTGCATCACTAAGAAAGACATGTTTTGTACACACCCCGTGTTTGTAATCCATATATGGATTAGATTGCTACTTATGTCAACAAGATCTCTTCCGTTTTCATGGTTCAAGTGAGGACAAGAACTGAAAAGTTAAGCGTGCTAGGGGTGGGAGCAGTCCTGGATGGGTGACCTCCTGGGAAGTTTCCGTGTTGACATGGGGATAGTGCTTCTAAAGCTGCGGGCCTTACAAATGGTATCAGAGCCGACTTTTTGGTACGAGTGCGCTTTTCCGTATGCGAGCGGCTCAACCTGTAGGGTGATCCTTGGTACATGACGTGGTTGTTAAGGGTTTAATTGGGGGTGATTGTAACACCCCGTGTTTATAATCCATATATGTATTAGATTGCTACTCATGTCATCAAGATCTCTTCTCTTTTCATGGTTCAAGTGAGGACAAGAACTGAGTAGTTAAGCATGCTACGGGCGGGAGCAATTTTGGGATGGGTGACCTTCTAGGAAGTTTCTGCGTTGATACGATGATAGTGCTTCTAAGGCCACGTGCTTACATGTTTAATGCCTTTGAATTTTCAACTATTGAAAGAGCATCAACCACTAAGTTCTCTTTGCTCATTTTGTACTAGATAATATAGTCGAATTCAAGTAACTTTGGCATTGAAGAATGATGTCCATGCGATTCCGGGGAAGGCTAGACCGAACTAATATTTTCGGGAGAAACGACCAACAAACACAAACATAAGATTTTTCTAAGTAGATCTTCAATAACATCCACTTCTCAGTAATGCAAGCGTGGACATTGAATGAATAACTTCTTAAACAATCAGCACACTATCAATTATTTGCCTACCCAGGGTAAACTAACTTGGGTAGGAGAAATAAGCTTCGATAAAATCATCTTCAAATGATTAACAATCGCTTTGGAACATAATTTATAAACCACATTCAGCAATGACATTGGCCTAAATTGAGCCACAATTGATGGCTCATCAACCTTTGGAATAAAAAACAATATGGGCATTATTGCAACCCGGAATAAGCACAACATTGCTCAGATATTTCATAGTAGCGTCTGAAACTTGATCACCAATGGTAGACCAGTAATGAAGATAAAAGGTTGTCGGGAAGCCATTGAGACCCGGGGCTTAATAGGGTCCCGTTAACCTCGGCGCGTTGACCACTTCGGAGGCAAACCAGGTACGGAACAAACCTGATCCGACGACAAACCTGGTCCGGTTACAAACCTGGTTTTTGCGCAATTCACTAATACAAGTTTCCACAAGAGTGATGACACTTGGATTATGTAGCCAAAGAGCTCATATGAATAGCTCATGAAATTATTGGCATGAGTGTCACGCCTATTCCAAAAAAGAATATTAATGTTCTTAATAAGAAACAGGGTGTTGAAGAGGTCTTGGAGATTAGATGAGACATGAGAGCTCAAAGAACTTGCAAAGGCCTAACAAGTGACGGACCACAAAATGTGTGTCGTTGTTCCCAATCAAAGTAATTATCCTAACTAGCAACTCTACAATAGTAAAGAGGCAAGCAAGGGTCGAATCCCACAAGGAGTCAGATTATCAATTCTTGTATTATTAATTTGATTAACTTATAAAGTAACCAAAGGAGAGTTTGGAATGCAACTGAACTAGATTTTAAAGTAATAATGAGAAAGCACTTCATTCAACAAGCATCCACACAACAGATAGATAGTACTATATGGTTGTCCTAATCCCTGTTCTGATATAGTTATTAGTGGAACTAGTCCTAATAACCCTTACTAAGCTACAACCCTGAAACTACAAGATTTAATAACCAAGGAGCAATGAACTCAAGAATAGATAGGTGAATGCAATATCATTGAGTTAAGTCAATATCTAGCATGCAATCAACTCTCTCTATAATCACAATTCCAACTAGATCATGAAATTGATTTGATACATAAGGATAAGACCTTTTAACTAGAAATAATCAAACCCTAGCAATATGAATAGATCCAATCAACCTAGGTAGCTAAGCCAGCCAGACAAATCAGATTCAATAAACGATTAAACAACAAGACAGGTGAAATAATCCAAATATGAATAAGAACTAAGGTTAAAGTCTTACAACCAAATCTTCTAAAGGCTTCAACTGTTGAACAAATCAATAGATAACTAGTGTGACATAATTTCTCTGGAACGTAAATAGAATTGTAAAAGTGATCTAAGATCGATCGAGGATAAGCTCCTAAGCCCTATTTATTCAACCCTAATACTAGAAAATAATAATCCTAAAAGTCCAGCCCAAATCTCCACCAGAAAGGAGCAAAAGCCGAAGTAAATCCCGCAAGTGAAGCCCACATCATCACCTCGGCCCAACAGGGGCGCGGTTGTGCCCTATGTAGGTGCAATAGTGCCATGGCTCATCTGGTCACTTTGGTTCGCACACAGGTGCGCGGTCTCACCTAGGGTTCTGTAGCTCGACGTGGTGCATATTCTTCTGTGCAGTCATGCCTTCTCCCTTGGTGGAAATCTTATCCTCGTCTTCTCTCTTATGTTTGTAATCCTCGTGAATAATGCTTCTGCAGTACAAGGCATGGATTACAGGAATACAACTCATACCCTTGTCAAATCACCTATAAATAATGCTAATAACCACTGGATACGCTATGCAAGATATCTCCTATCAAACTCCCCCACACTTAGACCTTGTTCGTCCTTGAGTAAGCTGCAATGAATTTACTCCTCCAATATGCACATCAGTCTCAACGAGTATGGAAAAACTTGATAGTAGTGGTCATCATCAACACTTGAGCTCCAAAGTACATGCAATCATCAAAGCATAGGCGTGGACTCTGACTCTACCAATAATCTATAAAAATAAAACAAAAAAAGACTCAGAACGACTCTAAACTAACCCAAAATGCATGTTATCAACAATTCTCCAAACTTGAACTATATTTGTCCTATGCAAGCACATGACAATGAATCTATATAACATGCAAAATTTGTCTCTATCCAAGTGGCAAATGAAGGATGACAACGCAAGATCAAACAAACGATCAATTCCCTTCCAAAAATGCTTCATAATCAATGTTAAGATATCATAAGTTCCAACACAATCAAAAGCACACAAAAAATCACAACTCATCCCAAGAAATACCACGTAGACTTTTGTTTCTTCTTTTCATCTTTTTTCTTTAAAATCATTATTTCAAGCATCGGGTCCGTCCGTTTTAAGGTACAGGCCCACTAATGAAACTCTTTGCGTTTCATGAAGGATTGAACCTGGGGTGATCTTTCACACCAGGGAAATCGCATGCTGCCTTTTGACTGATTGTGCTAGGAGCTCACCCGCCTTTTTATTCTCTTTTATGCATTTTGTGATAAAAAATACGGGAGCAAGATAATATGAAAAACATGATAAACTAGAGATGAGAAGGTAAAAACGCGATCTTAGTATTGGTCCTAATGCATCCTAATCAAAGTTCACATGATCAAGTTAATGTGAAAAAAATTGATCAATCATATCATCATCATAACGCAATTGTAATATCAACATCTAAAGCATATTAATTAGATTCAAAGTCAGTGCAGCATTATAAGAGTCCACAAAGTACCAAATAGGGAAAATATGATAACCGACACACGAAAATCAAAAAAAAAAACTTAAAAACTCAAAAACAAATGGAAAAACAAACGCAGAGATAATTTCCCTCCGCCACACTTGAAGTACACAATGTCCCTATTGTGAAATAAAGAAGAAAGATAAAAGATAGGTGAAAGGAAGGAGAAAGTACCTCATGTCTAGGGTTGCCTCCCGAGCAGCGCCTTGGTTATATTCGTTGCCTCGACTTCTTAGCTCTTAATAATCCAGCACTCTGCCCTTCACGAGCTGACTCATCCAGAAATTCCTTTTTGATCCTCACATAATAAGACTTGAACCCTTTTCTTTTCCTTATTCCCTTATAATACCTAGCTCGCTTCTTTTCCTTGTAGTGTCCCCTCGAGGTTTCTTAGGCTCAACTTTCGGTACCTGCAGAATAGAAGAAGGGAGAATCTTGTCGCCCTTCAAAGGGGGCCCACCGGCCAAACACACCCTAGCATCATCTTATTCCCAATAGGATCAAGCAAATCAATATCACAATAGAAGCAACATCCTCGACAGGGTGTTTCATAGCATCAAAGATATTGAATTTCATAATCTCCACATCAAACTCTAAGGTTAAAGACCCACTAGCTAAATCAACTTTCGTACTCGCAATTTTCATAAAAGGTCTACCTAAGAGTATAGGCTCAGCTTGCCTGTCATGCTTCATATCTAGCACAAAGAATTCGGTAGGAAAGACTAGCCTATCAACCATAACCAAAACATTCTCAACCACTCCCTTAGGATAAACAGTGGACCCATCAGCCAATTGAATTATTATACTTGTTTCATGCAAAGGTCCTAATCCTAGATGCTTACATAAAGAGTATGGAATTATATTAATAGAAGCACACAAATCAAGCATAGCTTTATCAAAATGAGTATCACTAATACGACAAGGAATCCTTACCATACCTGGATCGCTACACTTCTTAGGCATACGCTTTTGGAAAATAGCAGAGACTCTTTCACTTACCGCGACTTTGTGTTGTCTCTTCAACTTTTGTTTCCTCTTGACCGTGCATAGCTCCTTCAAAAATTTTGCATAGGAGGAATACTCTTCATTAGCTTGAGTAAAGGGATATTTACCACGCACTTAATGAAAGTCTCGAAAAACTCCTTATTGTTCCCCGATCTCCTTGTGTCTTTCAATGCTTCAGGAAAGGGCTCGAGTGGTGGAAAGTTTGGACGCACGTAGTTGCTCTGTCTCAGCTTGAAATCACCACGTGAGTCTATCTCATCCTCGGCATCAAGTGGTGGGACCGGATCGCTCTCCTCTACGTTCAGTGGTAAAGGGAGACCAACTTCGGAGGCAGCATGGGCCCAGTCGCGTGGGTCCAAGGCGCGGACGCGCAAGTCTAGGGAGCAGGAGAGTGGGTGTGGTCGCGTTGCCCGGGGTGCGATCTCCCACAAGGTTCCGGAAAGGGGTCCGTCTGCGCATGGTTACATGGATCGATGGCACGGTTGCGCTCGTTTGCAGAAGAGGAGGCGTGGTTGAGCAGGGCTAGGGTGCGGCGGCGCCCTTCTCCAGGGCCCATGGCGTGGTCTCTCTTCTTGTAGGTGAGATCACATGGCTCTGCAGGGGCTAATGCACGGTCGCGCGGATCGGGGAGCGGGTGCGCACCTGTAGGTTCTCCATCTACAAACTCTTCTTCATCAATTGGCATTTTCTCCGAGTTTTAAACACAGCTTAAGGTCATGGCACTGACATTCCTAATGTTAGGGTTCACTACGGTCTGTGACGGTAATGAATTCGATTGATTATGCACCAGAGTAGATATCATTCTCGCCAACTGCCCAATCTGCACTTCCATATTCTTAATGCTTGCTTCTGTAGTTTGGACATGAGTTGCGATGTGCTTAGCCAAGGAATTCAGCAGCTCCGCAGTTGAAGGCCCCAAATTTAGGTTGAGGATCGCGAGGCCTCCACCTCTGTTGTTACTCAGGTTGATCTCTATACCTCGTATTATAGTTATTTTGTTGTTGATCATTCCAAGGGCATGGAGGTCCATATCCACCTATAACATTGACTTCATCAACTGCATCATCTTGTAGCTCGGGGCATTGATCAAAGTGGTGGTATGGACTCAAACATACTCCATAAACTCTCATTGATTGTTGCCCACTCATTGGCACTAGGCTAGCAAGCATCTTCTTAATCTCAATATTCTCATTAGAAAGGCCTGGATCTTATGAACTCGTGGCATTCACTTCTCTCTTAGTGTAAGTTCTTCCAAAGCTCCTATTACTTTATGCCATACCTTGTAGCTTCTCCATGGAATCCTCAAAGGTCATATTTAGAATGCTTCCACCGCAGGCGACATCAATCATTCTCCTTTCCGAATTCAGCAAACCTTGGGTTAGGAATAGCACCAGATCATCACACTCATATCCATGGAAGGGGCAGCTAGCACACAATCCCTTGAAACGCTCAAGGTAAACATAAAGAGATTCCTCTTCTCGCTTCTCTACCTTGTCAATCTCTTTCTTTAGTGCATTAGCTTTCTTAACTGGGAAGTACCTATTCAGAAACTCCTTGTGCAATCTCTCCCAGCTGTCTACAGACCTAGTAGGTAGATGGTAGTACCAGGACCTGGCTGTATCTTTCAGTGTAAACTCAAATGCTCTCATCTTGATTTTCTCTTTAGAAACATTTCCTGGCTTAGTTGTCATGAAGATATCACGGAATTGGTTGACATGCATTATTGGGTCCTCTCTAGGCAAACCATGGAACGTGGGGAGCAAATTGATTACCCAGACTTCAGCTCGAATGTCACTCCACGAGCAAGGGGTGGAAGAATTACTGCTTGTGGTTGCTGTGTCGGATTAGGAGCAGTACTCCCTCAATGTCTGGCTGCCACCGTTATTCACTTGTGCAAGAGCTTATATCGCTTGTTTGAGTTGAGATAATTGCAATTGGGTATCCGCAAGAGATATTTGCTCAGGAGTCTGCTCTTCAATCTGATCATCGTCCATTATATCAATCTCAACTCTCTTATCTCTATGACTCCTACGGATAGTCCGCTCGGTCTCTTGATTAAGCTCAACAAGAAACTTATCAGTAGCACGGGTGTTGACCATACACTAGTCAACAACAAAACTAATCAAACTAAAAACACAAGAAAAGAAACTTTGACTCCTCGAAAACGGCGCCAAATTTGACAGACCATAAAATGTGTGTCGTTGTGCCCAATCAAAGTGATTATCCTAACTAACAACTCTATAATAGTAATGAGGCAAGCAAGGGTCGAATCACACAGGGAGTCAGATTATCAAATCTTGTATTATTAATGTGATTAACTCATAAACTAACCAAAGGGGAGTTTAGAATGCCACTGAACTGGATTTTAAAGTAATAATTAGAAAGCACTTCATTCAAGAAGCATCCACACAACAAATAGATAGGTTGATCATTGACAACTATTGACATTCGAGTTCATCAAATTCATACTATATGGTTGTCCTAATCCCTATTATGATATAGTTATTAGTGCAACTAGTCCTAATAACCCTTACTAAGCTACAACTCTGAAACTATCAAGATTTAATAACCAAGCAACAATGAACTCAGGAATAGATAGGTGCATGCAGTACCATTGACTTAAGTTGATATTTAATATGCAATCATCTCTCTCTACAATTGCAATCCAACTAGATCATGCAATTGATTTGCTACAAAAAGATAAGACATTTCAACTAGAAATAATCAAACCCTAGCGATATGAATAGATCCAATCTACCTAGGTAGCTAAGCTAGATAGACAAATCAGATTCAATAAATGACTAAGCGCAAGAGAGATGAAACAATCCAAATATGAAAAAGAACTAAGGTAGAAGTCTTACAACCAAATCATCTTAAGGATTTAACTGTTGAAGAAAGCAATAGAGAACTAGCATGACATAGTTTCTCTGGAACGTAAAATAGAATTGTAAAACTGATCTAAGATCGATGGAGGCTAAGCTCCTAAACCCTATTTATTCAACCGTAATACTAGAAAATAATAATCCTAAAAGTGATCTGCGGATTCAGATCTTTTAAACTTTCAATCTGCGGGTTCATATCTTTTAAACTTTCTATCTTAATAGGCAGGTCTACTGTGGCACTGACATCAGATGAGACTTCCAAGATTTTCTCTCCAGTGTGTGCGGACTGTGTAGACTATGTAATAGGCTCAACATTCCTCGACGGTGGTGTCATGACAGTGAATTTGGAAGCTTGGATTAGTAAATTTTGTTGTTCGTGATAAGTCTTTCTCCCGGGCTATGAATTGGTCAATGAAAGCACGCTTGGCAGAGTTACTTGACATTGGATGATTATGACTATTGCATGCCAAACTCTTTGAGATTGGATGACTCCCTAAGGATCTTGATGTTGAATTTGATTACCCGCCCCCATGGTTACGATAATTCTTAATCACTAAATTCTAGCTACCAAACGGTTTAGCGTATGCTTCATCTGGATTCACGACCTTCACTTGATCCTTAGTTCCACCATTTTCAGCATTGTCTTCTTTCTGTTGCTGGAGACATTTCTCACGAACATGTACGATTTTTCCACAATCATAACATAGCATTTTGATTCCTTTATATTGAATGTGCCAAGTTTGGCCTCGAAATCAAAATTTATTTAGTATTGGCTTATCAAGAACAAATCGACCTCTATCTCCGTGATCTTTGTATTTTCAATCAGCATAACTTGACTACTTTGATTACCCACTTGTTGTAAGAATCCCTCGTGAAAATACTTTATACTCAAGTCTAGGATCCGAATCCAAGATGTAAGAGCTTTCGCAGCGTCTCTCACCGGTCAAAATTTGGTACCCAAAGGCGAATCATCAAATAATTGTCTCCAATAAGCCATGAGCCTTGTGTCAGTACCTGTTGATATTCATCTTCATTCATAAACTTGGCAACATAATGCGCATTTCCGATGCCGATGAGCATCAAGGTTCCTTTGAGAGACCTTATTTCTCCAGTTTCTTCTTCAGTTGAAGATAGCCAGTGCTCTAGTCAAACATGTTGATAATCAGTGCCCTTGCCCAAAGTTGTCTTAGGACCTCTTCTCTTGAGTCGTAAGTCTAACAGTAGGAAAAGTTAGATCATCCTTAGGTGATTATTCATCATCATCCGTATCTTACAAATCCGTCCTTTCTGCCCATACCGTTGCTTCAGGGAGGACAACAACCTTCTTTGTCAAATATCGGGTCACCGCCTCCATGAAGGAGACAAGCGCCAGAGCTACATTGGAGGTGTTGTTCTTAAGAGCCAGAGTATAGGCTTCATTCAAGGATGGGAAATATGTTTTTACAAGTTTGGGTGTAGGGTTAATAAAGGACTAGAGAGCTTGGGCCTGAGGGGCCGATATGCATTCCTGTGGAGTATCTACTACCTCCATGTTAGTCGGAGGAGGGGGGATTGGGGGAGGTTGCGCCCTTGAGGATGAGGACAATGGTCACCGGCGGGAAGAAAGGGGATTTGAAAAGATAGGTTTTCTAATTTTATCTCATCACCCTTTGAGCTTCCTTTTGTGACAAATATCTATGTCATCACCGTAGAGTGATAAAAATTATTAAATCGGGATTCATTGATGTTAAGTCACATCTATGACTCCGAGGCTGCGCCCCCTGCCTCTGTGAACGCCTCTCCCTCCTCTTCATCCACCTCCGCCTCCGTAGCAGCCACCGCCAACTCCTCTTCCTTCTCCTCCGCGACATTGCGTTGATTTGAAGATGTGAGACTTTGTCCAATGATAAGTGCAAAAGGCTCGGAGTCGCACTCTCCTAAGAGCCTCACCAGAGATCTTGTGAGGTTAGGACTTGTGGAACTCTCAAGGATTTGTTCGTTTTTTATGATGAAGGCTATGAGGTTGAATCGCTGAATCTAGGAATTCTGAGAGGTTACATAGCATGTCCCAACTTGATAGAGGAAGAGGATGATAAAAGTGACTGTGAAATTAGGGTTTTTGTTGATGGGATTGTAGCTATCAACCTTATTGTTGATGAGAAAATAGAGGATTCGAAGACGATAAAGGAGTTTATGATCTTGAACTAACGAGAAGCAACCTGCTATGAAATATGTCAAGGAAATTGAAAGGAGCTTCTAGACTGCATCCTCAGACTTCAACAGGAAGTTGCATAAATGGAAGACAAAACATAAGAGAAAAAGACCTGACGATAATTCTGACAAAAGAAGATGTAATGGAGAGGCTTCCCGTGGATTAAAAAAAGATGAGAGGACGCCAACTCAGAGACACTCAATTTGGGGTAGGTGATTACAGATTTGAAAGGAGATCACTGGACACAAATCCTAGGGTTTTAGTTGATCTAAATAGAGCATCAGTTGATGGATCAAGAATCTTTGATGGAGAAAGAGATTCTTCTATACAAATCCTACATATTCACTGATCTCTCCAGAGCTTCAGTTGATTGTAGTGGATTTCAATCAATGAAACTAAATCAAAGATGCTTTGATCCTCATAGAGCCATCACCACTCATGTTGAATTAGTTAACCAGAATGCAATGGTAAATGTTTATGACTCCAAGAAAGTCGAGTTAGAGATTGCTCATGACAAGAAGTTGCTTATAATGGAAAGGGGCTGATGATTTCAAGGATGAAATCTAGATTGGTTAGATTGAATAAGTCTTCCAAAGTTCTGAATTGGTCTGACTCAAGACGTAGTAATAGAACTTCATCTAAGAAGTCAATGAAATAGGGAAGGTTCTTGAACTTTGAGGAATCTTAAGTGGAAAAAAAACAACACAAATAAGTTGATGAGGATATGTGAACAAGAGGTTAAAATAGTTCTACGAGATGTAAGTGTAGTAAATGCAGTATATGAAGATCAATTAGGTGTATCTTGTTATTGTATTCGATCTTGTAGCTTACATGTAAAATGTAGATCCACGGAAAAGACGATCGTTTTCCCTGGCACTGATTTTGACAACGCGATGAAGGCGGTGATAGTTTTGGCCAGAGACTTGAAAGTGAAGGCAATGGTAGTTATTTAAATTTTCTTTTAAATTTTAATTCTCTTCTTGTAGTTAGTTCTTTCAAGAAACTAGAAAGTGAAGTCATGAATATATATGTCATTCATATGGTAGTTGATAAGATTTATCTATGGTTAGCAGTTCAATCCTTAAAGGAGTTGAAGTTGAAGAATTTTAAGTATTAAAAAACAGAAAAGGGCATGCTAGTTGGAGATAATTACTATAAAAAAGGCAAGAAAAAAATATAGGGCAAATATGAAGTTTCATGCATCAATTTCATTCAACGGTTGGATGAATTCATCACCCTTGGGGAGTAGGGTGATGGATGAAGTTGAATTCATTGAAGTTTCAGCTACAATCAACTCCTTTCAATTACCATAGGAGATTTATAAATAGTATAGATATAAAGCTAGGCCTTTTTTGTGAAGGGATCATAATGGTTCTAAAGACTTATTTAACGAGTCTTTATAAAAAAACATATGTGACGAGTTACTAAAGCAAGGATTTTATTAACAGAAAATTGAATCGAAATAAAATTGAATATTTTAAAAAAAATTATTGATAAAAGAATTTATATTTTGATGGAGTGCCAAAATTTTACGTGTACAAAAACTTCTAGAGTTCATCGAAAATCCGAAAAAAATTAATCATTTGAAATCAATCGAGATATAAGATCACCATGTAGATTTCACGATTACATTGATCCTAATTTATGCAAGATATTATACATTATTTTCGTGAATATCTTTTTATTCTGAATTTGAAAATAATTTTTTCATATAAGGAAAATAACGTATTACTAAAAATGCAACATTATTTTTTTATTCACTATCTAAATATCCTATATGGAAAAATACGAAATAACTAAAGACAATAGATTCGGGCTTGGTGGAGACACTACTACATGTGCTTCGTGATTGTAAGGTGGCCAAGGATGAGTGGGTTACGCTTGTCCCTGGCATTGCGGCCTCAGACTTCTTCACGTCAGACTTTTCGTTGTGGATGCAGATCAATATCTCCAACGACAAAATCCATGCAAGGCGTCGGATGTCTTCACTACCATGGTTTGGTGCCTTTGGAAGTGGAGAAATCGGTGAACCTTTGATCATGAAAATTTCGGGGAAAACAAAGCGGCATTTATCCGCTCCCAGGTGGATGGCTACCACAAGGCTATTTCTGTAGGCCGGTGTAGTTCAGAAAATTGTCACACTATGAAGGATAGTGCTATGTCTTTGGAGCTACCAAAAAGGGATTACATCAGGCTCAATAAGGACGAATCGGTTAGAAATATAAGATGGGATTGTTCGAGTGCATAAAGACTCCCAAGGTAATTGGGTTAGGGGTTTTGTGCATTACGCTTGTTCGGTTCCAATGGTCGAGATTTGGGAATTGTGTCACATGTTGGTTTGAGCTAGATCATGGAACTAGCTAGTTCAACCATTGCGCTTGTTTTGATGATGATAAACACAAGTATTTGATATACATTGTGTGTGATAAGCTTTCCAAGAATAGCTCGAGGAGTTCTTCGAGTAGCTTTGGCACAAGCCGACAAGATAGAGACTAGCTTTGAGCCTAGCGGGGAAAGCGAGTATCGCCAAGGCAGCGTTGAAGAAATAAACAAAGAAAATAAAGACCCAAGTGATGAGTTGTGAAGACGGAAGGACTAGCTAAAGCAAAGAGAGTCGATGCGAGCTAGTAGATCGCGCTTCAAACTCAGAGAGAGTGTACAAGTGATCAAGTGCCAAAGAGTGAGTCCTACAGAGGAATGCTACACCATCACGTAGTGAATACGAGCGCATAAATGGAAGGCCGAGAAGCTAAGGATATGAGAATGTGCAACTTCTACCTGTGGATAGTGATGAACGGGGATTGCCAAGCTGGACGAATGAAGGAAGTGCAAGTGGTGTGGAGAGGAAAGCCAATGTAAAACGGTTACTCAAGAGAAGAAGCACAAATACGTGTGGAATCGTTGATGCGCTTCATGGAGGGATATGTCACACGGATTGCCAACGTGGATTTCTTCATTGTTATGCATTATAGGATTTTCTTTACTTGGAGAATAAGTTTATAATGCTATAAATATGTGCAATAGGTGATGTTAGGCACACAAGACCTGAAAAGATGAAAGAGAGCTAAAGGCTTTAGAGAGAAAGCTAGAGAGCTGAGTGCTTAGGAAAAACTCACTTGCTGAGAGGAGAACACAAGAGCGAATTGGTAAGAGCGTTATCTAGAGGAAGGCTACTCTTATCCAAGGTCGCGTGAGGTTAGAGTGTGGTCTAAATCATCTTGAGAGTAGAGAGGATCACTTGTATTGAACTGAACGTAGATTGTGTTGAGAGAGAGTGTTACGAATTGTTGTAATTATTCTTGATTAATATAATCTAATAAGTGGTAAGTTTTATACCGATCTTAGTAGAAGCTTAGGTTTCTCACATAGGGAAAATATTGCATTTGAGCCAAAATTATCATCTAACAATTTTAAGTTCAAAGTATTGTAGCTAATCTCTTCTTCTGCAACTCTAACACACTAGCTTACTAGATTTTTGTGTTTATCTTAGAGATTAGACTAGCTTAAACATGTTTTCAACTTTCATATCTTTAAAACACTTAAGCGAGTTGATTGAGCTACTCTTTTATAAGTGTTAGCCGATGAAAGATACTTGATTCGTTCATACTAAAGGTAAAAAACCTACAATTGGTATCAGAGCTTTGGACGCTCACTTGCATTGATTCCTACTCTCTAGTCTGAATCATGTGCAACGGAAAAAATGTTTTCAACCTAGGTATATCTTTAGCTAAGCCTCATATATTAGTTGAGGGTGAACTAAACTGGTGGATCACTATGACTAGAAATTATATCCAACAAACTGACTATCAATGTTGGAGGATCATTGATAAAGGTGAAGAAACTCTCAAGAATGAAACAGACACATATAAATGGGGACCAACAGAGTATGCTATGCTTGAGAAAAATGCAAAAGCGAAGCAACTCATTATAAATGCTCTCTCTCAAAAGGACATCGACAAAATCATGTCACTGCTCATAGCGAAACTCATGTGGAACGCTATCATAGATATGCACAACGATAGTGAGGATATGAAGAACAATCGTTGATTTGAGCTCCAAAGGGATTTCCATTTGTTTAAAATGGGTGAAAACGAGTCTGTTTTGGACTATCATTCTAGGTTCCGGTACTATGTGACAATATGTCCTCCGCAGAACTGAAGGTACAACCCTGGGAACTCTCTTTAGCTTTTATCTATGGTGTTAACGCTAAATCTGATACAACTAAAAGTATAATGCTAATGACAAAAGAAACGAAAGAGTTGCATGTATATGTACTTGCTGGAAAATTAAGAATACAGGAAACTGAGGATCAAAAAGAGTCGCTAGCATCGAAGGAATCTAAAGGAGTAGCTCTCAAGCTCACCCGCGTTCTTCAAAAGGTAGAAGACAATGATGAATCTAAGAATGAAGAAGACCGGGAAATAACAATGATGACCAAGCTCGTCAGTAAGTTTTCAAGAAGAAAAATGGCTTAATGATAGGCAACGCGCTTTACATCATAATACATGACCGTTAGCTCCTATATTGAGGAATTCGGCATATCTAGAGTGCATATTGTCATGATTCAGACCAAGCAAAGCTGAGACACATAATACGAGGATTAGGAGCTTCCGAGGGAAAGACAGCCAAAAGGGTGTAAAACGGAACCGCTGGTGCCAGTGGCGCGACCGCGCCTGAAAAACACACGTGATTGTGCCGTGTGCCGTGTGCCGTGTGCGCGCCCGCGCCCCAACGTCGTGCGCCCGTGCCAGCCCACAAAAACTAATTTTCAAGGCCCGACCCAGGACGCGACTGCGCCTACACGCGCGCGCCCGAGCCCCTGACGGGCTGGGATTTCTCTGAAACCCTAGCTTTTCCTTGTGCTGCGCTTGGGCTTTGGGCTTCCTCCATTTGTAATCTATGGGCTAGGATTTTAGTAGGTTAATGCTTTTCATTTAGAATAAATAGGGAGAGCTTTGCCTCCTCCCTAATCATCTTCTATCCTTTATTCACGTTTCAATTTAGGTAGTTTAGAAATGAGCCAAGAGTGGTCTCCTAGACTTTGTATGGTTGGTCCGAGCCACTAGGCTGATTCAAGGTGAGGTTTCTATCCATGGTTCTTATTATAATATGTCTCTATTGCTTTATCCTCTTGCTTTTAAAATCTATTGAATTGAATTTACATTATGGATTGATCACCTAGGTTGTTTAGTTCAATTTAATATAGCTAGGGCCTGGTTTATCCTAGTTGGAGAACCTTGCCTACTTAGTAGCACAAATCACTACTTGGACTAGTTGGACTTGTAGAGATGTGGAGGTTAATGAGGTGTTAGTAGCAAAGTGGCGCTACACTTTCCTATCTATTCTTGTACTTAATGATGCCTAGGAGAAAGTCTTAATAGTTTTAGGGTTGGATTGGTTGGTAAGGGCTATTAGGACTAGTTGACTTAATTAGCTATTCTAGAACAATGATTAGTTAATTTAGAGGACATATATGAGCATTAGGAATAGAGAGAGAAGTCGTATAGAGGAACCTAGGACCATTAAATCATGCTAGTAGGTTAGACCAACTATATGAAGTGTTCGTCCCATTTAAGTAAAACAAACAAATCAGCTTTTCCAAAATCCCCCATTTGTTACTTTTCTAAGTTAGTTTCATTAATATCGTAAGAATTGATTGCTTTTAGTTCCTTGTGGGATTCGACCCCTACTTGCCACTCTACTCTTGTAGAGGAGTTAGAAGGGATTATTTTGACCGGACAACCTAACGACGTCTGTCACTTAACAAGCAAATACAAGACAAAAGACCTCAAGCATGTCACATGCTACAACTGCTTAGGTAAAGGCCATTTTACCAAGGATTGCACAAGTACAAGGGTGGACACTAAAGAAGAACCAAGCGGATCTGAAACACCACCTAGAAAGGCATTTGTCACCTTGTGGGACGATTCAGATGATGAGCTAGACATTGGAGAAGCACCAGAGAAATGCTTATTCGTCACCGAAGATCTCGAGCCTGAACCTGAATTTGAGGTAAGTCTTCTTAAACTTAGACTCTCCTCTACACCCTTCTCTTTGAATCTGAGGGTGTACTTGATCAAGCGAATCTATCTGAAAACAAGCTTGATCTGAGGGATTCTGATTCCTCACAATCTGCTATGACTATATCTGAGGAAGAGCTCAATCAAGTGAGTCTTGAGAAAGACAAGCTTGACCCGAGCGAGTCTTCTAAGACTCAGTGTGTACGTACTAGGCCCTCAGAAGCCAAGAACAGACAAGCGAAAGCACATCGATTGTTACCTTACAAAGGTAAACCTCACCAAGTGCTAGATCTGAGCGATGATATCTACTATGGGCAAGTTCCTAGAACTGTGAAGATGAAAGTTCTACCTTCCAGTTCTGGAATCGTAAGCTCTAACATTCCTATGAAGTCAACACTTCGTTGGAAGAAAAAAAGCTTGATTCTATCTTGCAGGTTGAATTGAAGATTATAAGCCACATACGTATATCTTAAGCTACTCTCATTTCATGGATAAAGAGAAGTTTTCTATCTCCTTCAGGGCTGAACCGAAGAAATCAAGTGTGCTTCAATGACTAATACACATCTCTTTCATTCTTATCTTACATGGGATGTACATCATGTGGTAACAATTAGCTTTATTCAAAGCGAGTCTCATTCATGGAACAAGCTACATATATCTTTCAAGAGAGACTCAGATATGTTTAAGCAGGTCTTTGAGGACTTCCACCGATTTTTTATTCAACTCACTGAATTATATCTTATACTTCCAGAAGAGCAAATGGCAACATCATATCTTTTCTAAGGCGCTTTGCTTGGATATCTTTCTACACCTTGAGCTTCTGCTGGATTTTCTATCTTTCCTTATTAGCTGAAGCAAGATATGCACTATAAGTTTATCCCATTCTTTGACTATGAATTAATGTAGTTTAATTCTACATTGGGAACTCTAGTTGAATTGTGTTGCTTGCTTTTCATGCTTATCTTTTCACAAGCTAGTCTTGCTAAGGTAGTATATTGCACTTAAGCTATTGATTATAGTCTTAGCAAACTACATGCTCTTCTTATGTGCCACAAATAGAGAATGGTGATTTTCTTCTTGCCTTATTACAGGCCTAAGAAATGATCCATTCCTATGGTTTCCCTTGCCTAAAATTAATGTAACGCTTCCTTATTCCCTTGACAAACTCCAAAATAGAAAGTATTCATTTTTGTGTAAAAGCCAATAACCTTCTTATGCACATACATTATATTTTCACTATATGCTGCGTGTGAGTGTGTTAAGTCCCTACTTGTGAAATGTGCATTTCCCGCTATATCTTTTACGTGCTTAAATGATACATTGGGTGAATATATACACTTTCTTTACACATGTAAGTATGATCAAGCGCTTGTGCAAGAGTCGCTTCAGAGGTAGTCACAGTCGCTTTTGGGTTTGCTTAACTGCGAAGGTTGCTTAATGAGGAAGGTTATCTATTTCGGGCCTAAAAAGTGAGGTCTAGACAGGTAGCCCAGTGATATAGTATAATTAGATTCAACAAGGCTATACGTGGCTCAGTGATCTAGTATAAATGGATCCAGAAAAGCCACACTTAGACTTCACAACGCATCTAAGTAGCGGCCAACGCATCTCTTGTATCCTTTACAACGAGTATTTTGCAGGCCATGTGTCACTTGGTAACGTGTTGCTCAGAAAAGCGAGTCTGCATGTATATGTTGAGAAGCTTCAGAGAATTATAACCGTTGAGATATACCCATTGGGAATCTATCTGTTGGGTTAGCCGTTGCGTGAATTCAACGATTTGTTTTGGTGGTGAAATCTTACAGAGGAGGGAAGTGCTACATTATATAAACATGGGTATGCATTCATGATATCCTTCACGATGTTCATTATCTCCCTGCTTTTTTATACTCACTACTATCACCATTCTCTACCTCTCGCTCTATCTCGCTGCGACTTACTCTCACCTCCTCAAAAAGCCCCAACTTGCAAAATCCTAAAACACAAAAGCT
>NW_027366474.1:0-71555 GCF_046119375.1 Phyllobates terribilis
AGGAGCTGGCATCTCACTCTCTTTGAATCTTCTTTATCATGCTAAGAGGAGCAGGAAAAAGCAAAACATTTCAGAATTGCACCTTGCAATGCGGAGAAATTACTGTTTGTGCATTTACAATATTCATTGATTTTTGCCATTGAAAAACGTCCAGAAATGATTGAAGCTACTGACTGAATGAAAGGATCTGGCATCTCACTCTCTTTGAATCTTGTTTATCATGCTAAGAGGAGCAGGAAAAAGCAAAAAATTTCAGAATTGCACCTTGCAATGCGGAGAAATTACTGTTTGTGCATTTACAATATTCATTGATTTTTGCCATTGAAAAACGTCCAGAAATGATTGAAGCTACTGACTGAATGAAAGGAGCTGGCATCTCACTCTCTTTGAATCTTCTTTATCATGCTAAGAGGAGCAGGAAAAAGCAAAAAATTTCAGAATTGCACCTTGCAATGCGGAGAAATTACTGTTTGTGCATTTACAATATTCATTGATTTTTGCCATTGAAAAACGTCCAGAAATGATTGAAGCTACTGACTGAATGAAAGGAGCTGGCATCTCACTCTCTTTGAATCTTGTTTATCATGCTAAGAGGAGCAGGAAAAAGCAAAAATTTCAGAATTGCACCTTGCAATGCGGAGAAATTACTGTTTGTGCATTTACAATATTCAATGATTTTTGCCATTGAAAAACGTCCAGAAATGATTGAAGCTACTGACTGAATGAAAGGAGCTGGCATCTCACTCTCTTTGAATCTTCTTTACCATGCTAAGAGGAGCAGGAAAAAGCAAAAAATTTCAGAATTGCACCTTGCAATGCGGAGAAATTACTGTTTGTGCATTTACAATATTCATTGATTTTTGCCATTGAAAAACATCATGTTATTCATTTACCAGAAATGTTTGAAGCTACTGACTGAATGAAAGGAGCTGGCATCTCACTCTCTTTGAATCTTCTTTATCATGCTAAGAGGAGCAGGAAAAAGCAAAAAATTTCAGAATTGCACCTTGCAATGCGGAGAAATTACTGTCTGTGCATTTACAATATTCATTGATTTTTGCCACTGAAAAACGTCCAGAAATGATTGAAGCTACTGACTGAATGAAAGGAGCTGGCATCTCACTCTCTTTGATTCTTCTTTATCATGCTAAGAGGAGCAGGAAAAAGCAAAAAATTTCAGAATTGCACCTTGCAATGTGGAGAAATTAGTTTGTGCATTTACAATATTCATTGATTTTTGCCATTGAAAAACGTCCAGAAATGATTGAAGCTACTGACTGAATGAAAGGAGCTGGCATCTCACTCTCTTTGAATCTTCTTTATCATGCTAAGAGGAGCAGGAAAAAGCAAAAAATTTCAGAATTGCACCTTGCAATGCGGAGAAATTACTGTTTGTGCATTTACAATATTCATTGATTTTTGCCATTGAAAAACATCATGTTATTCATATACCAGAAATGTTTGAAGCTACTGACTGAAGGAAAGGAGCTGGCATCTCACTCTCTTTGAATCTTCTTTATCATGCTTAGAGGAGCAGGAAAAAGCAAAAAATTTCAGAATTGCACCTTGCAATGCGGAGAAATTACTGTTTGTGCATTTACAATATTCATTGATTTTTGCCATTGAAAAACGTCCAGAAATGATTGAAGCTACTGACTGAATGAAAGGAGCTGGCATCTCACTCTCTTTGAATCTTGTTTATCATGCTAAGAGGAGCAGGAAAAAGCAAAAAATTTCAGAATTGCACCTTGCAATGCGGAGAAATTACTGTTTGTGCATTTACAATATTCATTGATTTTTGCCATTGAAAAACGTCCAGAAATGATTGAAGCTACTGACTGAATGAAAGGAGCTGGCATCTCATTCTCTTTGAATCTTCTTTATCATGCTAAGAGGAGCAGGAAAAAGCAAAAAATTTCAGAATTGCACCTTGCAATGCGGAGAAATTACTGTTTGTGCATTTACAATATTCATTGATTTTTGCCATTGAAAAACATCATGTTATTCATATACCAGAAATGATTGAAGCTACTGACTGAATGAAAGGAGCTGGCATCTCACTCTCTTTGAATCTTCTTTATCATGCTAAGATGAGCAGGAAAAAGCAAAAAATTTCAGAATTGCACCTTGCAATGCGGAGAAATTACTGTTTGTGCATTTACAATATTCAATGATTTTTGCCATTGAAAAACGTCCAGAAATGATTGAAGCTACTGACTGAATGAAAGGAGCTGGCATCTCACTCTCTTTGAATCTTCTTTATCATGCTAAGAGGAGCAGGAAAAAGCAAAAAATTTCAGAATTGCACCTTGCAATGCGGAGAAATTACTGTTTGTGCATCTACAATATTCATTGATTTTTGCCATTGAAAAACATCATGTTATTCATATACCAGAAATGTTTGAAGCTACTGACTGAATGAAAGGAGCTGGCATCTCACTCTCTTTGAATCTTTTTTATCATGCTAAGAGGAGCAGGAAAAAGCAAAAAATTTCAGAATTGCACCTTGCAATGCGGAGAAATTACTGTTTGTGCATTTACAATATTCATTGATTTTTGCCATTGAAAAACGTCCAGAAATGATTGAAGCTACTGACTGAATGAAAGGAGCTGGCATCTCACTCTCTTTGAATCTTGTTTATCATGCTAAGAGGAGCAGGAAAAAGCAAAAAATTTCAGAATTGCACCTTGCAATGCGGAGAAATTACTGTTTGTGCATTTACAATATTCATTGATTTTTGCCATTGAAAAACGTCCAGAAATGATTGAAGCTACTGACTGAATGAAAGGAGCTGGCATCTCATTCTCTTTGAATCTTCTTTATCATGCTAAGAGGAGCAGGAAAAAGCAAAAAATTTCAGAATTGCACCTTGCAATGCGGAGAAATTACTGTTTGTGCATTTACAATATTCATTGATTTTTGCCATTGAAAAACATCATGTTATTCATATACCAGAAATGATTGAAGCTACTGACTGAATGAAAGGAGCTGGCATCTCACTCTCTTTGAATCTTCTTTATCATGCTAAGATGAGCAGGAAAAAGCAAAAAATTTCAGAATTGCACCTTGCAATGCGGAGAAATTACTGTTTGTGCATTTACAATATTCAATGATTTTTGCCATTGAAAAACGTCCAGAAATGATTGAAGCTACTGACTGAATGAAAGGAGCTGGCATCTCACTCTCTTTGAATCTTCTTTATCATGCTAAGAGGAGCAGGAAAAAGCAAAAAATTTCAGAATTGCACCTTGCAATGCGGAGAAATTACTGTTTGTGCATCTACAATATTCATTGATTTTTGCCATTGAAAAACATCATGTTATTCATATACCAGAAATGTTTGAAGCTACTGACTGAATGAAAGGAGCTGGCATCTCACTCTCTTTGAATCTTTTTTATCATGCTAAGAGGAGCAGGAAAAAGCAAAAAATTTCAGAATTGCACCTTGCAATGCGGAGAAATTACTGTTTGTGCATTTACAATATTCATTGATTTTTGCCATTGAAAAACGTCCAGAAATGATTGAAGCTACTGACTGAATGAAAGGAGCTGGCATCTCACTCTCTTTGAATCTTGTTTATCATGCTAAGAGGAGCAGGAAAAAGCAAAAAATTTCAGAATTGCACCTTGCAATGCGGAGAAATTACTGTTTGTGCATTTACAATATTCATTGATTTTTGCCATTGAAAAACGTCCAGAAATGATTGAAGCTACTGACTGAATGAAAGGAGCTGGCATCTCACTCTCTTTGAATCTTCTTTATCATGCTAAGAGGAGCAGGAAAAAGCAAAAAATTTCAGAATTGCACCTTGCAATGCGGAGAAATTACTGTTTGTGCATTTACAATATTCATTGATTTTTGCCATTGAAAAACATCATGTTATTCATATACCAGAAATGATTGAAGCTACTGACTGAATGAAAGGAGCTGGCATCTCATTCTCTTTGAATCTTCTTTATCATGCTAAGAGGAGCAGGAAAAAGCAAAAAATTTCAGAATTGCACCTTGCAATGCGGAGAAATTACTGTTTGTGCATTTACAATATTCATTGATTTTTGCCATTGAAAAACGTCCAGAAATGATTGAAGCTACTGACTGAATGAAAGGAGCTGGCATCTCACTCTCTTTGAATCTTCTTTATCATGCTAAGAGGAGCAGGAAAAAGCAAAAAATTTCAGAATTGCACCTTGCAATGCGGAGAAATTACTGTTTGTGCATTTACAATATTCATTGATTTTTGCCATTGAAAAACGTCCAGAAATGATTGAAGCTACTGACTGAATGAAAGGAGCTGGCATCTCACTCTCTTTGAATCTTCTTTATCATGCTAAGAGGAGCAGGAAAAAGCAAAAAATTTCAGAATTGCACCTTGCAATGCGGAGAAATTACTGTTTGTGCATTTACAATATTCATTGATTTTTGCCATTGAAAAACGTCCAGAAATGATTGAAGCTACTGACTGAATGAAAGGAGCTGGCATCTCACTTTCTTTGAATCTTGTTTATCATGCTAAGAGGAGCAGGAAAAAGCAAAAAATTTCAGAATTGCACCTTGCAATGCGGAGAAATTACTGTTTGTGCATTTACAATATTCATTGATTTTTGCCATAGGAAAACGTCCAGAAATGATTGAAGCTACTGACTGAATGAAAGGAGCTGGCATCTCACTCTCTTTGAATCTTCTTTATCATGCTAAGAGGAGCAGGAAAAAGCAAAAAATTTCAGAATTGCACCTTGCAATGCGGAGAAATTACTGTTTGTGCATTTACAATATTCATTGATTTTTGCCATTGAAAAAGGTCCAGAAATGATTGAAGCTACTGACTGAATGAAAGGAGCTGGCATCTCACTCTCTTTGAATCTTGTTTATCATGCTAAGAGGAGCAGGAAAAAGCAAAAATTTCAGAATTGCACCTTGCAATGCGGAGAAATTACTGTTTGTGCATTTACAATATTCAATGATTTTTGCCATTGAAAAACGTCCAGAAATGATTGAAGCTACTGACTGAATGAAAGGAGCTGGCATCTCACTCTCTTTGAATCTTCTTTACCATGCTAAGAGGAGCAGGAAAAAGCAAAAAATTTCAGAATTGCACCTTGCAATGCGGAGAAATTACTGTTTGTGCATTTACAATATTCATTGATTTTTGCCATTGAAAAACATCATGTTATTCATATACCAGAAATGTTTGAAGCTACTGACTGAATGAAAGGAGCTGGCATCTCACTCTCTTTGAATCTTCTTTATCATGCTAAGAGGAGCAGGAAAAAGCAAAAAATTTCAGAATTGCACCTTGCAATGCGGAGAAATTACTGTTTGTGCATTTACAATATTCATTGATTTTTGCCATTGAAAAACGTCCAGAAATGATTGTAGCTACTGACTGAATGAAAGGAGCTGGCATCTCACTCTCTTTGAATCTTCTTTATCATGCTAAGAGGAGCAGGAAAAAGCAAAAAATTTCAGAATTGCACCTTGCAATGCGGAGAAATTACTGTTTGTGCATTTACAATATTCATTGATTTTTGCCATTGAAAAACGTCCAGAAATGATTGAAGCTACTGACTGAATGAAAGGAGCTGGCATCTCACTCTCTTTGAATCTTGTTTATCATGCTAAGAGGAGCAGGAAAAAGCAAAAAATTTCAGAATTGCACCTTGCAATGCGGAGAAATTACTGTTTGTGCATTTACAATATTCATTGATTTTTGCCATTGAAAAACGTCCAGAAATGATTGAAGCTACTGACTGAATGAAAGGAGCTGGCATCTCACTCTCTTTGAATCTTCTTTATCATGCTAAGAGGAGCAGGAAAAAGCAAAAAATTTCAGAATTGCACCTTGCAATGCGGAGAAATTACTGTTTGTGCATTTACAATATTCATTGATTTTTGCCATTGAAAAACATCATGTTATTCATATACCAGAAATGTTTGAAGCTACTGACTGAATGAAAGGAGCTGGCATCTCACTCTCTTTGAGTCTTCTTTATCATGCTGAGAGGAGCAGAAAAAAGCAAAAAATTTCAGAATTACACCTTGCAATGCGGAGAAATTACTGTTTGTGCATTTACAATATTCATTGATTTTTGCCATTGAAAAACGTCCAGAAATGATTGAAGCTACTGACTGAATGAAAGGAGCTGGCATCTCACTCTCTTTGAATCTTGTTTATCATGCTAAGAGGAGCAGGAAAAAGCAAAAAATTTCAGAATTGCACCTTGCAATGCGGAGAAATTACTGTTTGTGCATTTACAATATTCATTGATTTTTGCCATTGAAAAACGTCCAGAAATGATTGAAGCTACTGACTGAATGAAAGGAGCTGGCATCTCACTCTCTTTGAATCTTCTTTACCATGCTAAGAGGAGCAGGAAAAAGCAAAAAATTTCAGAATTGCACCTTGAAATGCGGAGAAATTACTGTTTGTGCATTTACAATATTCATTGATTTTTGCCATTGAAAAACATCATGTTATTCATTTACCAGAAATGTTTGAAGCTACTGACTGAATGAAAGGAGCTGGCATCTCACTCTCTTTGAATCTTCTTTATCATGCTAAGAGGAGCAGGAAAAAGCAAAAAATTTCAGAATTGCACCTTGCAATGCGGAGAAATTACTGTCTGTGCATTTACAATATTCATTGATTTTTGCCACTGAAAAACGTCCAGAAATGATTGAAGCTACTGACTGAATGAAAGGAGCTGGCATCTCACTCTCTTTGATTCTTCTTTATCATGCTAAGAGGAGCAGGAAAAAGCAAAAAATTTCAGAATTGCACCTTGCAATGTGGAGAAATTAGTTTGTGCATTTACAATATTCATTGATTTTTGCCATTGAAAAACGTCCAGAAATGATTGAAGCTACTGACTGAATGAAAGGAGCTGGCATCTCACTCTCTTTGAATCTTCTTTATCATGCTAAGAGGAGCAGGAAAAAGCAAAAAATTTCAGAATTGCACCTTGCAATGCGGAGAAATTACTGTTTGTGCATTTACAATATTCATTGATTTTTGCCATTGAAAAACATCATGTTATTCATATACCAGAAATGTTTGAAGCTACTGACTGAAGGAAAGGAGCTGGCATCTCACTCTCTTTGAATCTTCTTTATCATGCTTAGAGGAGCAGGAAAAAGCAAAAAATTTCAGAATTGCACCTTGCAATGCGGAGAAATTACTGTTTGTGCATTTACAATATTCATTGATTTTTGCCATTGAAAAACGTCCAGAAATGATTGAAGCTACTGACTGAATGAAAGGAGCTGGCATCTCACTCTCTTTGAATCTTGTTTATCATGCTAAGAGGAGCAGGAAAAAGCAAAAAATTTCAGAATTGCACCTTGCAATGCGGAGAAATTACTGTTTGTGCATTTACAATATTCATTGATTTTTGCCATTGAAAAACGTCCAGAAATGATTGAAGCTACTGACTGAATGAAAGGAGCTGGCATCTCATTCTCTTTGAATCTTCTTTATCATGCTAAGAGGAGCAGGAAAAAGCAAAAAATTTCAGAATTGCACCTTGCAATGCGGAGAAATTACTGTTTGTGCATTTACAATATTCATTGATTTTTGCCATTGAAAAACATCATGTTATTCATATACCAGAAATGATTGAAGCTACTGACTGAATGAAAGGAGCTGGCATCTCACTCTCTTTGAATCTTCTTTATCATGCTAAGATGAGCAGGAAAAAGCAAAAAATTTCAGAATTGCACCTTGCAATGCGGAGAAATTACTGTTTGTGCATTTACAATATTCAATGATTTTTGCCATTGAAAAACGTCCAGAAATGATTGAAGCTACTGACTGAATGAAAGGAGCTGGCATCTCACTCTCTTTGAATCTTCTTTATCATGCTAAGAGGAGCAGGAAAAAGCAAAAAATTTCAGAATTGCACCTTGCAATGCGGAGAAATTACTGTTTGTGCATCTACAATATTCATTGATTTTTGCCATTGAAAAACATCATGTTATTCATATACCAGAAATGTTTGAAGCTACTGACTGAATGAAAGGAGCTGGCATCTCACTCTCTTTGAATCTTTTTTATCATGCTAAGAGGAGCAGGAAAAAGCAAAAAATTTCAGAATTGCACCTTGCAATGCGGAGAAATTACTGTTTGTGCATTTACAATATTCATTGATTTTTGCCATTGAAAAACGTCCAGAAATGATTGAAGCTACTGACTGAATGAAAGGAGCTGGCATCTCACTCTCTTTGAATCTTGTTTATCATGCTAAGAGGAGCAGGAAAAAGCAAAAAATTTCAGAATTGCACCTTGCAATGCGGAGAAATTACTGTTTGTGCATTTACAATATTCATTGATTTTTGCCATTGAAAAACGTCCAGAAATGATTGAAGCTACTGACTGAATGAAAGGAGCTGGCATCTCATTCTCTTTGAATCTTCTTTATCATGCTAAGAGGAGCAGGAAAAAGCAAAAAATTTCAGAATTGCACCTTGCAATGCGGAGAAATTACTGTTTGTGCATTTACAATATTCATTGATTTTTGCCATTGAAAAACATCATGTTATTCATATACCAGAAATGATTGAAGCTACTGACTGAATGAAAGGAGCTGGCATCTCACTCTCTTTGAATCTTCTTTATCATGCTAAGATGAGCAGGAAAAAGCAAAAAATTTCAGAATTGCACCTTGCAATGCGGAGAAATTACTGTTTGTGCATTTACAATATTCAATGATTTTTGCCATTGAAAAACGTCCAGAAATGATTGAAGCTACTGACTGAATGAAAGGAGCTGGCATCTCACTCTCTTTGAATCTTCTTTATCATGCTAAGAGGAGCAGGAAAAAGCAAAAAATTTCAGAATTGCACCTTGCAATGCGGAGAAATTACTGTTTGTGCATCTACAATATTCATTGATTTTTGCCATTGAAAAACATCATGTTATTCATATACCAGAAATGTTTGAAGCTACTGACTGAATGAAAGGAGCTGGCATCTCACTCTCTTTGAATCTTTTTTATCATGCTAAGAGGAGCAGGAAAAAGCAAAAAATTTCAGAATTGCACCTTGCAATGCGGAGAAATTACTGTTTGTGCATTTACAATATTCATTGATTTTTGCCATTGAAAAACGTCCAGAAATGATTGAAGCTACTGACTGAATGAAAGGAGCTGGCATCTCACTCTCTTTGAATCTTGTTTATCATGCTAAGAGGAGCAGGAAAAAGCAAAAAATTTCAGAATTGCACCTTGCAATGCGGAGAAATTACTGTTTGTGCATTTACAATATTCATTGATTTTTGCCATTGAAAAACGTCCAGAAATGATTGAAGCTACTGACTGAATGAAAGGAGCTGGCATCTCACTCTCTTTGAATCTTCTTTATCATGCTAAGAGGAGCAGGAAAAAGCAAAAAATTTCAGAATTGCACCTTGCAATGCGGAGAAATTACTGTTTGTGCATTTACAATATTCATTGATTTTTGCCATTGAAAAACATCATGTTATTCATATACCAGAAATGATTGAAGCTACTGACTGAATGAAAGGAGCTGGCATCTCATTCTCTTTGAATCTTCTTTATCATGCTAAGAGGAGCAGGAAAAAGCAAAAAATTTCAGAATTGCACCTTGCAATGCGGAGAAATTACTGTTTGTGCATTTACAATATTCATTGATTTTTGCCATTGAAAAACGTCCAGAAATGATTGAAGCTACTGACTGAATGAAAGGAGCTGGCATCTCACTCTCTTTGAATCTTCTTTATCATGCTAAGAGGAGCAGGAAAAAGCAAAAAATTTCAGAATTGCACCTTGCAATGCGGAGAAATTACTGTTTGTGCATTTACAATATTCATTGATTTTTGCCATTGAAAAACGTCCAGAAATGATTGAAGCTACTGACTGAATGAAAGGAGCTGGCATCTCACTCTCTTTGAATCTTCTTTATCATGCTAAGAGGAGCAGGAAAAAGCAAAAAATTTCAGAATTGCACCTTGCAATGCGGAGAAATTACTGTTTGTGCATTTACAATATTCATTGATTTTTGCCATTGAAAAACGTCCAGAAATGATTGAAGCTACTGACTGAATGAAAGGAGCTGGCATCTCACTTTCTTTGAATCTTGTTTATCATGCTAAGAGGAGCAGGAAAAAGCAAAAAATTTCAGAATTGCACCTTGCAATGCGGAGAAATTACTGTTTGTGCATTTACAATATTCATTGATTTTTGCCATAGGAAAACGTCCAGAAATGATTGAAGCTACTGACTGAATGAAAGGAGCTGGCATCTCACTCTCTTTGAATCTTCTTTATCATGCTAAGAGGAGCAGGAAAAAGCAAAAAATTTCAGAATTGCACCTTGCAATGCGGAGAAATTACTGTTTGTGCATTTACAATATTCATTGATTTTTGCCATTGAAAAAGGTCCAGAAATGATTGAAGCTACTGACTGAATGAAAGGAGCTGGCATCTCACTCTCTTTGAATCTTGTTTATCATGCTAAGAGGAGCAGGAAAAAGCAAAAATTTCAGAATTGCACCTTGCAATGCGGAGAAATTACTGTTTGTGCATTTACAATATTCAATGATTTTTGCCATTGAAAAACGTCCAGAAATGATTGAAGCTACTGACTGAATGAAAGGAGCTGGCATCTCACTCTCTTTGAATCTTCTTTACCATGCTAAGAGGAGCAGGAAAAAGCAAAAAATTTCAGAATTGCACCTTGCAATGCGGAGAAATTACTGTTTGTGCATTTACAATATTCATTGATTTTTGCCATTGAAAAACATCATGTTATTCATATACCAGAAATGTTTGAAGCTACTGACTGAATGAAAGGAGCTGGCATCTCACTCTCTTTGAATCTTCTTTATCATGCTAAGAGGAGCAGGAAAAAGCAAAAAATTTCAGAATTGCACCTTGCAATGCGGAGAAATTACTGTTTGTGCATTTACAATATTCATTGATTTTTGCCATTGAAAAACGTCCAGAAATGATTGTAGCTACTGACTGAATGAAAGGAGCTGGCATCTCACTCTCTTTGAATCTTCTTTATCATGCTAAGAGGAGCAGGAAAAAGCAAAAAATTTCAGAATTGCACCTTGCAATGCGGAGAAATTACTGTTTGTGCATTTACAATATTCATTGATTTTTGCCATTGAAAAACGTCCAGAAATGATTGAAGCTACTGACTGAATGAAAGGAGCTGGCATCTCACTCTCTTTGAATCTTGTTTATCATGCTAAGAGGAGCAGGAAAAAGCAAAAAATTTCAGAATTGCACCTTGCAATGCGGAGAAATTACTGTTTGTGCATTTACAATATTCATTGATTTTTGCCATTGAAAAACGTCCAGAAATGATTGAAGCTACTGACTGAATGAAAGGAGCTGGCATCTCACTCTCTTTGAATCTTCTTTATCATGCTAAGAGGAGCAGGAAAAAGCAAAAAATTTCAGAATTGCACCTTGCAATGCGGAGAAATTACTGTTTGTGCATTTACAATATTCATTGATTTTTGCCATTGAAAAACATCATGTTATTCATATACCAGAAATGTTTGAAGCTACTGACTGAATGAAAGGAGCTGGCATCTCACTCTCTTTGAGTCTTCTTTATCATGCTGAGAGGAGCAGAAAAAAGCAAAAAATTTCAGAATTGCACCTTGCAATGCGGAGAAATTACTGTTTGTGCATTTACAATATTCATTGATTTTTGCCATTGAAAAACGTCCAGAAATGATTGAAGCTACTGACTGAATGAAAGGAGCTGGCATCTCACTCTCTTTGAATCTTGTTTATCATGCTAAGAGGAGCAGGAAAAAGCAAAAAATTTCAGAATTGCACCTTGCAATGCGGAGAAATTACTGTTTGTGCATTTACAATATTCATTGATTTTTGCCATTGAAAAACGTCCAGAAATGATTGAAGCTACTGACTGAATGAAAGGAGCTGGCATCTCACTCTCTTTGAATCTTCTTTACCATGCTAAGAGGAGCAGGAAAAAGCAAAAAATTTCAGAATTGCACCTTGAAATGCGGAGAAATTACTGTTTGTGCATTTACAATATTCATTGATTTTTGCCATTGAAAAACATCATGTTATTCATTTACCAGAAATGTTTGAAGCTACTGACTGAATGAAAGGAGCTGGCATCTCACTCTCTTTGAATCTTCTTTATCATGCTAAGAGGAGCAGGAAAAAGCAAAAAATTTCAGAATTGCACCTTGCAATGCGGAGAAATTACTGTCTGTGCATTTACAATATTCATTGATTTTTGCCACTGAAAAACGTCCAGAAATGATTGAAGCTACTGACTGAATGAAAGGAGCTGGCATCTCACTCTCTTTGATTCTTCTTTATCATGCTAAGAGGAGCAGGAAAAAGCAAAAAATTTCAGAATTGCACCTTGCAATGTGGAGAAATTAGTTTGTGCATTTACAATATTCATTGATTTTTGCCATTGAAAAACGTCCAGAAATGATTGAAGCTACTGACTGAATGAAAGGAGCTGGCATCTCACTCTCTTTGAATCTTCTTTATCATGCTAAGAGGAGCAGGAAAAAGCAAAAAATTTCAGAATTGCACCTTGCAATGCGGAGAAATTACTGTTTGTGCATTTACAATATTCATTGATTTTTGCCATTGAAAAACATCATGTTATTCATATACCAGAAATGTTTGAAGCTACTGACTGAAGGAAAGGAGCTGGCATCTCACTCTCTTTGAATCTTCTTTATCATGCTTAGAGGAGCAGGAAAAAGCAAAAAATTTCAGAATTGCACCTTGCAATGCGGAGAAATTACTGTTTGTGCATTTACAATATTCATTGATTTTTGCCATTGAAAAACGTCCAGAAATGATTGAAGCTACTGACTGAATGAAAGGAGCTGGCATCTCACTCTCTTTGAATCTTGTTTATCATGCTAAGAGGAGCAGGAAAAAGCAAAAAATTTCAGAATTGCACCTTGCAATGCGGAGAAATTACTGTTTGTGCATTTACAATATTCATTGATTTTTGCCATTGAAAAACGTCCAGAAATGATTGAAGCTACTGACTGAATGAAAGGAGCTGGCATCTCATTCTCTTTGAATCTTCTTTATCATGCTAAGAGGAGCAGGAAAAAGCAAAAAATTTCAGAATTGCACCTTGCAATGCGGAGAAATTACTGTTTGTGCATTTACAATATTCATTGATTTTTGCCATTGAAAAACATCATGTTATTCATATACCAGAAATGATTGAAGCTACTGACTGAATGAAAGGAGCTGGCATCTCACTCTCTTTGAATCTTCTTTATCATGCTAAGATGAGCAGGAAAAAGCAAAAAATTTCAGAATTGCACCTTGCAATGCGGAGAAATTACTGTTTGTGCATTTACAATATTCAATGATTTTTGCCATTGAAAAACGTCCAGAAATGATTGAAGCTACTGACTGAATGAAAGGAGCTGGCATCTCACTCTCTTTGAATCTTCTTTATCATGCTAAGAGGAGCAGGAAAAAGCAAAAAATTTCAGAATTGCACCTTGCAATGCGGAGAAATTACTGTTTGTGCATCTACAATATTCATTGATTTTTGCCATTGAAAAACATCATGTTATTCATATACCAGAAATGTTTGAAGCTACTGACTGAATGAAAGGAGCTGGCATCTCACTCTCTTTGAATCTTTTTTATCATGCTAAGAGGAGCAGGAAAAAGCAAAAAATTTCAGAATTGCACCTTGCAATGCGGAGAAATTACTGTTTGTGCATTTACAATATTCATTGATTTTTGCCATTGAAAAACGTCCAGAAATGATTGAAGCTACTGACTGAATGAAAGGAGCTGGCATCTCACTCTCTTTGAATCTTGTTTATCATGCTAAGAGGAGCAGGAAAAAGCAAAAAATTTCAGAATTGCACCTTGCAATGCGGAGAAATTACTGTTTGTGCATTTACAATATTCATTGATTTTTGCCATTGAAAAACGTCCAGAAATGATTGAAGCTACTGACTGAATGAAAGGAGCTGGCATCTCACTCTCTTTGAATCTTCTTTATCATGCTAAGAGGAGCAGGAAAAAGCAAAAAATTTCAGAATTGCACCTTGCAATGCGGAGAAATTACTGTTTGTGCATTTACAATATTCATTGATTTTTGCCATTGAAAAACATCATGTTATTCATATACCAGAAATGATTGAAGCTACTGACTGAATGAAAGGAGCTGGCATCTCATTCTCTTTGAATCTTCTTTATCATGCTAAGAGGAGCAGGAAAAAGCAAAAAATTTCAGAATTGCACCTTGCAATGCGGAGAAATTACTGTTTGTGCATTTACAATATTCATTGATTTTTGCCATTGAAAAACGTCCAGAAATGATTGAAGCTACTGACTGAATGAAAGGAGCTGGCATCTCACTCTCTTTGAATCTTCTTTATCATGCTAAGAGGAGCAGGAAAAAGCAAAAAATTTCAGAATTGCACCTTGCAATGCGTAGAAATTACTGTTTGTGCATTTACAATATTCATTGATTTTTGCCATTGAAAAACGTCCAGAAATGATTGAAGCTACTGACTGAATGAAAGGAGCTGGCATCTCACTCTCTTTGAATCTTCTTTATCATGCTAAGAGGAGCAGGAAAAAGCAAAAAATTTCAGAATTGCACCTTGCAATGCGTAGAAATTACTGTTTGTGCATTTACAATATTCATTGATTTTTGCCATTGAAAAACGTCCAGAAATGATTGAAGCTACTGACTGAATGAAAGGAGCTGGCATCTCACTCTCTTTGAATCTTGTTTATCATGCTAAGAGGAGCAGGAAAAAGCAAAAAATTTCAGAATTGCACCTTGCAATGCGGAGAAATTACTGTTTGTGCATTTACAATATTCATTGATTTTTGCCATTGAAAAACGTCCAGAAATGATTGAAGCTACTGACTGAATGAAAGGAGCTGGCATCTCATTCTCTTTGAATCTTCTTTATCATGCTAAGAGGAGCAGGAAAAAGCAAAAAATTTCAGAATTGCACCTTGCAATGCGGAGAAATTACTGTTTGTGCATTTACAATATTCATTGATTTTTGCCATTGAAAAACATCATGTTATTCATATACCAGAAATGATTGAAGCTACTGACTGAATGAAAGGAGCTGGCATCTCACTCTCTTTGAATCTTCTTTATCATGCTAAGATGAGCAGGAAAAAGCAAAAAATTTCAGAATTGCACCTTGCAATGCGGAGAAATTACTGTTTGTGCATTTACAATATTCAATGATTTTTGCCATTGAAAAACGTCCAGAAATGATTGAAGCTACTGACTGAATGAAAGGAGCTGGCATCTCACTCTCTTTGAATCTTCTTTATCATGCTAAGAGGAGCAGGAAAAAGCAAAAAATTTCAGAATTGCACCTTGCAATGCGGAGAAATTACTGTTTGTGCATCTACAATATTCATTGATTTTTGCCATTGAAAAACATCATGTTATTCATATACCAGAAATGTTTGAAGCTACTGACTGAATGAAAGGAGCTGGCATCTCACTCTCTTTGAATCTTTTTTATCATGCTAAGAGGAGCAGGAAAAAGCAAAAAATTTCAGAATTGCACCTTGCAATGCGGAGAAATTACTGTTTGTGCATTTACAATATTCATTGATTTTTGCCATTGAAAAACGTCCAGAAATGATTGAAGCTACTGACTGAATGAAAGGAGCTGGCATCTCACTCTCTTTGAATCTTGTTTATCATGCTAAGAGGAGCAGGAAAAAGCAAAAAATTTCAGAATTGCACCTTGCAATGCGGAGAAATTACTGTTTGTGCATTTACAATATTCATTGATTTTTGCCATTGAAAAACGTCCAGAAATGATTGAAGCTACTGACTGAATGAAAGGAGCTGGCATCTCACTCTCTTTGAATCTTCTTTATCATGCTAAGAGGAGCAGGAAAAAGCAAAAAATTTCAGAATTGCACCTTGCAATGCGGAGAAATTACTGTTTGTGCATTTACAATATTCATTGATTTTTGCCATTGAAAAACATCATGTTATTCATATACCAGAAATGATTGAAGCTACTGACTGAATGAAAGGAGCTGGCATCTCATTCTCTTTGAATCTTCTTTATCATGCTAAGAGGAGCAGGAAAAAGCAAAAAATTTCAGAATTGCACCTTGCAATGCGGAGAAATTACTGTTTGTGCATTTACAATATTCATTGATTTTTGCCATTGAAAAACGTCCAGAAATGATTGAAGCTACTGACTGAATGAAAGGAGCTGGCATCTCACTCTCTTTGAATCTTCTTTATCATGCTAAGAGGAGCAGGAAAAAGCAAAAAATTTCAGAATTGCACCTTGCAATGCGGAGAAATTACTGTTTGTGCATCTACAATATTCATTGATTTTTGCCATTGAAAAACATCATGTTATTCATATACCAGAAATGTTTGAAGCTACTGACTGAATGAAAGGAGCTGGCATCTCACTCTCTTTGAATCTTTTTTATCATGCTAAGAGGAGCAGGAAAAAGCAAAAAATTTCAGAATTGCACCTTGCAATGCGGAGAAATTACTGTTTGTGCATTTACAATATTCATTGATTTTTGCCATTGAAAAACGTCCAGAAATGATTGAAGCTACTGACTGAATGAAAGGAGCTGGCATCTCACTCTCTTTGAATCTTGTTTATCATGCTAAGAGGAGCAGGAAAAAGCAAAAAATTTCAGAATTGCACCTTGCAATGCGGAGAAATTACTGTTTGTGCATTTACAATATTCATTGATTTTTGCCATTGAAAAACGTCCAGAAATGATTGAAGCTACTGACTGAATGAAAGGAGCTGGCATCTCACTCTCTTTGAATCTTCTTTATCATGCTAAGAGGAGCAGGAAAAAGCAAAAAATTTCAGAATTGCACCTTGCAATGCGGAGAAATTACTGTTTGTGCATTTACAATATTCATTGATTTTTGCCATTGAAAAACATCATGTTATTCATATACCAGAAATGATTGAAGCTACTGACTGAATGAAAGGAGCTGGCATCTCATTCTCTTTGAATCTTCTTTATCATGCTAAGAGGAGCAGGAAAAAGCAAAAAATTTCAGAATTGCACCTTGCAATGCGGAGAAATTACTGTTTGTGCATTTACAATATTCATTGATTTTTGCCATTGAAAAACGTCCAGAAATGATTGAAGCTACTGACTGAATGAAAGGAGCTGGCATCTCACTCTCTTTGAATCTTCTTTATCATGCTAAGAGGAGCAGGAAAAAGCAAAAAATTTCAGAATTGCACCTTGCAATGCGTAGAAATTACTGTTTGTGCATTTACAATATTCATTGATTTTTGCCATTGAAAAACGTCCAGAAATGATTGAAGCTACTGACTGAATGAAAGGAGCTGGCATCTCACTCTCTTTGAATCTTCTTTATCATGCTAAGAGGAGCAGGAAAAAGCAAAAAATTTCAGAATTGCACCTTGCAATGCGGAGAAATTACTGTTTGTGCATTTACAATATTCATTGATTTTTGCCATTGAAAAACGTCCAGAAATGATTGAAGCTACTGACTGAATGAAAGGAGCTGGCATCTCACTCTCTTTGAATCTTGTTTATCATGCTAAGAGGAGCAGGAAAAAGCAAAAAATTTCAGAATTGCACCTTGCAATGCGGAGAAATTACTGTTTGTGCATTTACAATATTCATTGATTTTTGCCATAGGAAAACGTCCAGAAATGATTGAAGCTACTGACTGAATGAAAGGAGCTGGCATCTCACTCTCTTTGAATCTTCTTTATCATGCTAAGAGGAGCAGGAAAAAGCAAAAAATTTCAGAATTGCACCTTGCAATGCGGAGAAATTACTGTTTGTGCATTTACAATATTCATTGATTTTTGCCATTGAAAAACGTCCAGAAATGATTGAAGCTACTGACTGAATGAAAGGAGCTGGCATCTCACTCTCTTTGAATCTTGTTTATCATGCTAAGAGGAGCAGGAAAAAGCAAAAATTTCAGAATTGCACCTTGCAATGCGGAGAAATTACTGTTTGTGCATTTACAATATTCAATGATTTTTGCCATTGAAAAACGTCCAGAAATGATTGAAGCTACTGACTGAATGAAAGGAGCTGGCATCTCACTCTCTTTGAATCTTCTTTACCATGCTAAGAGGAGCAGGAAAAAGCAAAAAATTTCAGAATTGCACCTTGCAATGCGGAGAAATTACTGTTTGTGCATTTACAATATTCATTGATTTTTGCCTTTGAAAAACATCATGTTATTCATATACCAGAAATGTTTGAAGCTACTGACTGAATGAAAGGAGCAGGCATCTCACTCTCTTTGAATCTTCTTTATCATGCTAAGAGGAGCAGGAAAAAACAAAAAATTTCAGAATTGCACCTTGCAATGCGGAGAAATTACTTTTTGTGCATTTACAATATTCATTGATTTTTGCCATTGAAAAACGTCCAGAAATGATTGTAGCTACTGACTGAATGAAAGGAGCTGGCATCTCACTCTCTTTGAATCTTCTTTATCATGCTAAGAGGAGCAGGAAAAAGCAAAAAATTTCAGAATTGCACCTTGCAATGCGGAGAAATTACTGTTTGTGCATTTACAATATTCATTGATTTTTGCCATTGAAAAACGTCCAGAAATGATTGAAGCTACTGACTGAATGAAAGGAGCTGGCATCTCACTCTCTTTGAATCTTTATCATGCTAAGAGGAGCAGGAAAAAGCAAAAAATTTCAGAATTGCACCTTGCAATGCGGAGAAATTACTGTTTGTGCATTTACAATATTCATTGATTTTTGCCATTGAAAAACGTCCAGAAATGATTGAAGCTACTGACTGAATGAAAGGAGCTGGCATCTCACTCTCTTTGAATCTTCTTTATCATGCTAAGAGGAGCAGGAAAAAGCAAAACATTTCAGAATTGCACCTTGCAATGCGGAGAAATTACTGTTTGTGCATTTACAATATTCATTGATTTTTGCCATTGAAAAACGTCCAGAAATGATTGAAGCTACTGACTGAATGAAAGGAGCTGGCATCTCACTCTCTTTGAATCTTGTTTATCATGCTAAGAGGAGCAGGAAAAAGCAAAAAATTTCAGAATTGCACCTTGCAATGCGGAGAAATTACTGTTTGTGCATTTACAATATTCATTGATTTTTGCCATTGAAAAACGTCCAGAAATGATTGAAGCTACTGACTGAATGAAAGGAGCTGGCATCTCACTCTCTTTGAATCTTCTTTATCATGCTAAGAGGAGCAGGAAAAAGCAAAAAATTTCAGAATTGCACCTTGCAATGCGGAGAAATTACTGTTTGTGCATTTACAATATTCATTGATTTTTGCCATTGAAAAACATCATGTTATTCATATACCAGAAATGATTGAAGCTACTGACTGAATGAAAGGAGCTGGCATCTCATTCTCTTTGAATCTTCTTTATCATGCTAAGAGGAGCAGGAAAAAGCAAAAAATTTCAGAATTGCACCTTGCAATGCGGAGAAATTACTGTTTGTGCATTTACAATATTCATTGATTTTTGCCATTGAAAAACGTCCAGAAATGATTGAAGCTACTGACTGAATGAAAGGAGCTGGCATCTCACTCTCTTTGAATCTTCTTTATCATGCTAAGAGGAGCAGGAAAAAGCAAAAAATTTCAGAATTGCACCTTGCAATGCGGAGAAATTACTGTTTGTGCATTTACAATATTCATTGATTTTTGCCATTGAAAAACGTCCAGAAATGATTGAAGCTACTGACTGAATGAAAGGAGCTGGCATCTCACTCTCTTTGAATCTTCTTTATCATGCTAAGAGGAGCAGGAAAAAGCAAAAAATTTCAGAATTGCACCTTGCAATGCGGAGAAATTACTGTTTGTGCATTTACAATATTCATTGATTTTTGCCATTGAAAAACGTCCAGAAATGATTGAAGCTACTGACTGAATGAAAGGAGCTGGCATCTCACTCTCTTTGAATCTTGTTTATCATGCTAAGAGGAGCAGGAAAAAGCAAAAAATTTCAGAATTGCACCTTGCAATGCGGAGAAATTACTGTTTGTGCATTTACAATATTCATTGATTTTTGCCATAGGAAAACGTCCAGAAATGATTGAAGCTACTGACTGAATGAAAGGAGCTGGCATCTCACTCTCTTTGAATCTTCTTTATCATGCTAAGAGGAGCAGGAAAAAGCAAAAAATTTCAGAATTGCACCTTGCAATGCGGAGAAATTACTGTTTGTGCATTTACAATATTCATTGATTTTTGCCATTGAAAAAGGTCCAGAAATGATTGAAGCTACTGACTGAATGAAAGGAGCTGGCATCTCACTCTCTTTGAATCTTGTTTATCATGCTAAGAGGAGCAGGAAAAAGCAAAAATTTCAGAATTGCACCTTGCAATGCGGAGAAATTACTGTTTGTGCATTTACAATATTCAATGATTTTTGCCATTGAAAAACGTCCAGAAATGATTGAAGCTACTGACTGAATGAAAGGAGCTGGCATCTCACTCTCTTTGAATCTTCTTTACCATGCTAAGAGGAGCAGGAAAAAGCAAAAAATTTCAGAATTGCACCTTGCAATGCGGAGAAATTACTGTTTGTGCATTTACAATATTCATTGATTTTTGCCATTGAAAAACATCATGTTATTCATATACCAGAAATGTTTGAAGCTACTGACTGAATGAAAGGAGCTGGCATCTCACTCTCTTTGAATCTTCTTTATCATGCTAAGAGGAGCAGGAAAAAGCAAAAAATTTCAGAATTGCACCTTGCAATGCGGAGAAATTACTGTTTGTGCATTTACAATATTCATTGATTTTTGCCATTGAAAAACGTCCAGAAATGATTGTAGCTACTGACTGAATGAAAGGAGCTGGCATCTCACTCTCTTTGAATCTTCTTTATCATGCTAAGAGGAGCAGGAAAAAGCAAAAAATTTCAGAATTGCACCTTGCAATGCGGAGAAATTACTGTTTGTGCATTTACAATATTCATTGATTTTTGCCATTGAAAAACGTCCAGAAATGATTGAAGCTACTGACTGAATGAAAGGAGCTGGCATCTCACTCTCTTTGAATCTTGTTTATCATGCTAAGAGGAGCAGGAAAAAGCAAAAAATTTCAGAATTGCACCTTGCAATGCGGAGAAATTACTGTTTGTGCATTTACAATATTCATTGATTTTTGCCATTGAAAAACGTCCAGAAATGATTGAAGCTACTGACTGAATGAAAGGAGCTGGCATCTCACTCTCTTTGAATCTTCTTTATCATGCTAAGAGGAGCAGGAAAAAGCAAAAAATTTCAGAATTGCACCTTGCAATGCGGAGAAATTACTGTTTGTGCATTTACAATATTCATTGATTTTTGCCATTGAAAAACATCATGTTATTCATATACCAGAAATGTTTGAAGCTACTGACTGAATGAAAGGAGCTGGCATCTCACTCTCTTTGAGTCTTCTTTATCATGCTGAGAGGAGCAGAAAAAAGCAAAAAATTTCAGAATTGCACCTTGCAATGCGGAGAAATTACTGTTTGTGCATTTACAATATTCATTGATTTTTGCCATTGAAAAATGTCCAGAAATGATTGAAGCTACTGACTGAATGAAAGGAGCTGGCATCTCACTCTCTTTGAATCTTGTTTATCATGCTAAGAGGAGCAGGAAAAAGCAAAAAATTTCAGAATTGCACCTTGCAATGCGGAGAAATTACTGTTTGTGCATTTACAATATTCATTGATTTTTGCCATTGAAAAACGTCCAGAAATGATTGAAGCTACTGACTGAATGAAAGGAGCTGGCATCTCACTCTCTTTGAATCTTCTTTACCATGCTAAGAGGAGCAGGAAAAAGCAAAAAATTTCAGAATTGCACCTTGCAATGCGGAGAAATTACTGTTTGTGCATTTACAATATTCATTGATTTTTGCCATTGAAAAACATCATGTTATTCATTTACCAGAAATGTTTGAAGCTACTGACTGAATGAAAGGAGCTGGCATCTCACTCTCTTTGAATCTTCTTTATCATGCTAAGAGGAGCAGGAAAAAGCAAAAAATTTCAGAATTGCACCTTGCAATGCGGAGAAATTACTGTCTGTGCATTTACAATATTCATTGATTTTTGCCACTGAAAAACGTCCAGAAATGATTGAAGCTACTGACTGAATGAAAGGAGCTGGCATCTCACTCTCTTTGATTCTTCTTTATCATGCTAAGAGGAGCAGGAAAAAGCAAAAAATTTCAGAATTGCACCTTGCAATGTGGAGAAATTAGTTTGTGCATTTACAATATTCATTGATTTTTGCCATTGAAAAACGTCCAGAAATGATTGAAGCTACTGACTGAATGAAAGGAGCTGGCATCTCACTCTCTTTGAATCTTCTTTATCATGCTAAGAGGAGCAGGAAAAAGCAAAAAATTTCAGAATTGCACCTTGCAATGCGGAGAAATTACTGTTTGTGCATTTACAATATTCATTGATTTTTGCCATTGAAAAACATCATGTTATTCATATACCAGAAATGTTTGAAGCTACTGACTGAAGGAAAGGAGCTGGCATCTCACTCTCTTTGAATCTTCTTTATCATGCTTAGAGGAGCAGGAAAAAGCAAAAAATTTCAGAATTGCACCTTGCAATGCGGAGAAATTACTGTTTGTGCATTTACAATATTCATTGATTTTTGCCATTGAAAAACGTCCAGAAATGATTGAAGCTACTGACTGAATGAAAGGAGCTGGCATCTCACTCTCTTTGAATCTTGTTTATCATGCTAAGAGGAGCAGGAAAAAGCAAAAAATTTCAGAATTGCACCTTGCAATGCGGAGAAATTACTGTTTGTGCATTTACAATATTCATTGATTTTTGCCATTGAAAAACGTCCAGAAATGATTGAAGCTACTGACTGAATGAAAGGAGCTGGCATCTCATTCTCTTTGAATCTTCTTTATCATGCTAAGAGGAGCAGGAAAAAGCAAAAAATTTCAGAATTGCACCTTGCAATGCGGAGAAATTACTGTTTGTGCATTTACAATATTCATTGATTTTTGCCATTGAAAAACATCATGTTATTCATATACCAGAAATGATTGAAGCTACTGACTGAATGAAAGGAGCTGGCATCTCACTCTCTTTGAATCTTCTTTATCATGCTAAGATGAGCAGGAAAAAGCAAAAAATTTCAGAATTGCACCTTGCTATGCGGAGAAATTACTGTTTGTGCATTTACAATATTCAATGATTTTTGCCATTGAAAAACGTCCAGAAATGATTGAAGCTACTGACTGAATGAAAGGAGCTGGCATCTCACTCTCTTTGAATCTTCTTTATCATGCTAAGAGGAGCAGGAAAAAGCAAAAAATTTCAGAATTGCACCTTGCAATGCGGAGAAATTACTGTTTGTGCATCTACAATATTCATTGATTTTTGCCATTGAAAAACATCATGTTATTCATATACCAGAAATGTTTGAAGCTACTGACTGAATGAAAGGAGCTGGCATCTCACTCTCTTTGAATCTTTTTTATCATGCTAAGAGGAGCAGGAAAAAGCAAAAAATTTCAGAATTGCACCTTGCAATGCGGAGAAATTACTGTTTGTGCATTTACAATATTCATTGATTTTTGCCATTGAAAAACGTCCAGAAATGATTGAAGCTACTGACTGAATGAAAGGAGCTGGCATCTCACTCTCTTTGAATCTTGTTTATCATGCTAAGAGGAGCAGGAAAAAGCAAAAAATTTCAGAATTGCACCTTGCAATGCGGAGAAATTACTGTTTGTGCATTTACAATATTCATTGATTTTTGCCATTGAAAAACGTCCAGAAATGATTGAAGCTACTGACTGAATGAAAGGAGCTGGCATCTCACTCTCTTTGAATCTTCTTTATCATGCTAAGAGGAGCAGGAAAAAGCAAAAAATTTCAGAATTGCACCTTGCAATGCGGAGAAATTACTGTTTGTGCATTTACAATATTCATTGATTTTTGCCATTGAAAAACATCATGTTATTCATATACCAGAAATGATTGAAGCTACTGACTGAATGAAAGGAGCTGGCATCTCATTCTCTTTGAATCTTCTTTATCATGCTAAGAGGAGCAGGAAAAAGCAAAAAATTTCAGAATTGCACCTTGCAATGCGGAGAAATTACTGTTTGTGCATTTACAATATTCATTGATTTTTGCCATTGAAAAACGTCCAGAAATGATTGAAGCTACTGACTGAATGAAAGTAGCTGGCATCTCACTCTCTTTGAATCTTCTTTATCATGCTAAGAGGAGCAGGAAAAAGCAAAAAATTTCAGAATTGCACCTTGCAATGCGGAGAAATTACTGTTTGTGCATTTACAATATTCATTGATTTTTGCCATTGAAAAACGTCCAGAAATGATTGAAGCTACTGACTGAATGAAAGGAGCTGGCATCTCACTCTCTTTGAATCTTCTTTATCATGCTAAGAGGAGCAGGAAAAAGCAAAAAATTTCAGAATTGCACCTTGCAATGCGGAGAAATTACTGTTTGTGCATTTACAATATTCATTGATTTTTGCCATTGAAAAACGTCCAGAAATGATTGAAGCTACTGACTGAATGAAAGGAGCTGGCATCTCACTCTCTTTGAATCTTGTTTATCATGCTAAGAGGAGCAGGAAAAAGCAAAAAATTTCAGAATTGCACCTTGCAATGCGGAGAAATTACTGTTTGTGCATTTACAATATTCATTGATTTTTGCCATAGGAAAACGTCCAGAAATGATTGAAGCTACTGACTGAATGAAAGGAGCTGGCATCTCACTCTCTTTGAATCTTCTTTATCATGCTAAGAGGAGCAGGAAAAAGCAAAAAATTTCAGAATTGCACCTTGCAATGCGGAGAAATTACTGTTTGTGCATTTACAATATTCATTGATTTTTGCCATTGAAAAACGTCCAGAAATGATTGAAGCTACTGACTGAATGAAAGGAGCTGGCATCTCACTCTCTTTGAATCTTGTTTATCATGCTAAGAGGAGCAGGAAAAAGCAAAAATTTCAGAATTGCACCTTGCAATGCGGAGAAATTACTGTTTGTGCATTTACAATATTCAATGATTTTTGCCATTGAAAAACGTCCAGAAATGATTGAAGCTACTGACTGAATGAAAGGAGCTGGCATCTCACTCTCTTTGAATCTTCTTTACCATGCTAAGAGGAGCAGGAAAAAGCAAAAAATTTCAGAATTGCACCTTGCAATGCGGAGAAATTACTGTTTGTGCATTTACAATATTCATTGATTTTTGCCATTGAAAAACATCATGTTATTCATATACCAGAAATGTTTGAAGCTACTGACTGAATGAAAGGAGCAGGCATCTCACTCTCTTTGAATCTTCTTTATCATGCTAAGAGGAGCAGGAAAAAGCAAAAAATTTCAGAATTGCACCTTGCAATGCGGAGAAATTACTGTTTGTGCATTTACAATATTCATTGATTTTTGCCATTGAAAAACGTCCAGAAATGATTGTAGTTACTGACTGAATGAAAGGAGCTGGCATCTCACTCTCTTTGAATCTTCTTTATCATGCTAAGAGGAGCAGGAAAAAGCAAAAAATTTCAGAATTGCACCTTGCAATGCGGAGAAATTACTGTTTGTGCATTTACAATATTCATTGATTTTTGCCATTGAAAAACGTCCAGAAATGATTGAAGCTACTGACTGAATGAAAGGAGCTGGCATCTCACTCTCTTTGAATCTTTATCATGCTAAGAGGAGCAGGAAAAAGCAAAAAATTTCAGAATTGCACCTTGCAATGCGGAGAAATTACTGTTTGTGCATTTACAATATTCATTGATTTTTGCCATTGAAAAACGTCCAGAAATGATTGAAGCTACTGACTGAATGAAAGGAGCTGGCATCTCACTCTCTTTGAATCTTCTTTATCATGCTAAGAGGAGCAGGAAAAAGCAAAACATTTCAGAATTGCACCTTGCAATGCGGAGAAATTACTGTTTGTGCATTTACAATATTCATTGATTTTTGCCATTGAAAAACGTCCAGAAATGATTGAAGCTACTGACTGAATGAAAGGTGCTGGCATCTCACTCTCTTTGAATCTTGTTTATCATGCTAAGAGGAGCAGGAAAAAGCAAAAAATTTCAGAATTGCACCTTGCAATGCGGAGAAATTACTGTTTGTGCATTTACAATATTCATTGATTTTTGCCATTGAAAAACGTCCAGAAATGATTGAAGCTACTGACTGAATGAAAGGAGCTGGCATCTCACTCTCTTTGAATCTTCTTTATCATGCTAAGAGGAGCAGGAAAAAGCAAAAAATTTCAGAATTGCACCTTGCAATGCGGAGAAATTACTGTTTGTGCATTTACAATATTCATTGATTTTTGCCATTGAAAAACGTCCAGAAATGATTGAAGCTACTGACTGAATGAAAGGAGCTGGCATCTCACTCTCTTTGAATCTTGTTTATCATGCTAAGAGGAGCAGGAAAAAGCAAAAATTTCAGAATTGCACCTTGCAATGCGGAGAAATTACTGTTTGTGCATTTACAATATTCAATGATTTTTGCCATTGAAAAACGTCCAGAAATGATTGAAGCTACTGACTGAATGAAAGGAGCTGGCATCTCACTCTCTTTGAATCTTCTTTACCATGCTAAGAGGAGCAGGAAAAAGCAAAAAATTTCAGAATTGCACCTTGCAATGCGGAGAAATTACTGTTTGTGCATTTACAATATTCATTGATTTTTGCCATTGAAAAACATCATGTTATTCATTTACCAGAAATGTTTGAAGCTACTGACTGAATGAAAGGAGCTGGCATCTCACTCTCTTTGAATCTTCTTTATCATGCTAAGAGGAGCAGGAAAAAGCAAAAAATTTCAGAATTGCACCTTGCAATGCGGAGAAATTACTGTCTGTGCATTTACAATATTCATTGATTTTTGCCACTGAAAAACGTCCAGAAATGATTGAAGCTACTGACTGAATGAAAGGAGCTGGCATCTCACTCTCTTTGAATCTTGTTTATCATGCTAAGAGGAGCAGGAAAAAGCAAAAAATTTCAGAATTGCACCTTGCAATGCGGAGAAATTACTGTTTGTGCATTTACAATATTCATTGATTTTTGCCATTGAAAAACGTTCAGAAATGATTGAAGCTACTGACTGAATGAAAGGAGCTGGCATCTCATTCTCTTTGAATCTTCTTTATCATGCTAAGAGGAGCAGGAAAAAGCAAAAAATTTCAGAATTGCACCTTGCAATGCGGAGAAATTACTGTTTGTGCATTTACAATATTCATTGATTTTTGCCATTGAAAAACATCATGTTATTCATATACCAGAAATGATTGAAGCTACTGACTGAATGAAAGGAGCTGGCATCTCACTCTCTTTGAATCTTCTTTATCATGCTAAGATGAGCAGGAAAAAGCAAAAAATTTCAGAATTGCACCTTGCAATGCGGAGAAATTACTGTTTGTGCATTTACAATATTCAATGATTTTTGCCATTGAAAAACGTCCAGAAATGATTGAAGCTACTGACTGAATGAAAGGAGCTGGCATCTCACTCTCTTTGAATCTTCTTTATCATGCTAAGAGGAGCAGGAAAAAGCAAAAAATTTCAGAATTGCACCTTGCAATGCGGAGAAATTACTGTTTGTGCATTTACAATATTCATTGATTTTTGCCATTGAAAAACATCATGTTATTCATATACCAGAAATGATTGAAGCTACTGACTGAATGAAAGGAGCTGGCATCTCATTCTCTTTGAATCTTCTTTATCATGCTAAGAGGAGCAGGAAAAAGCAAAAAATTTCAGAATTGCACCTTGCAATGCGGAGAAATTACTGTTTGTGCATTTACAATATTCATTGATTTTTGCCATTGAAAAACGTCCAGAAATGATTGAAGCTACTGACTGAATGAAAGTAGCTGGCATCTCACTCTCTTTGAATCTTCTTTATCATGCTAAGAGGAGCAGGAAAAAGCAAAAAATTTCAGAATTGCACCTTGCAATGCGGAGAAATTACTGTTTGTGCATTTACAATATTCATTGATTTTTGCCATTGAAAAACGTCCAGAAATGATTGAAGCTACTGACTGAATGAAAGGAGCTGGCATCTCACTCTCTTTGAATCTTCTTTATCATGCTAAGAGGAGCAGGAAAAAGCAAAAAATTTCAGAATTGCACCTTGCAATGCGGAGAAATTACTGTTTGTGCATTTACAATATTCATTGATTTTTGCCATTGAAAAACGTCCAGAAATGATTGAAGCTACTGACTGAATGAAAGGAGCTGGCATCTCACTCTCTTTGAATCTTGTTTATCATGCTAAGAGGAGCAGGAAAAAGCAAAAAATTTCAGAATTGCACCTTGCAATGCGGAGAAATTACTGTTTGTGCATTTACAATATTCATTGATTTTTGCCATAGGAAAACGTCCAGAAATGATTGAAGCTACTGACTGAATGAAAGGAGCTGGCATCTCACTCTCTTTGAATCTTCTTTATCATGCTAAGAGGAGCAGGAAAAAGCAAAAAATTTCAGAATTGCACCTTGCAATGCGGAGAAATTACTGTTTGTGCATTTACAATATTCATTGATTTTTGCCATTGAAAAACGTCCAGAAATGATTGAAGCTACTGACTGAATGAAAGGAGCTGGCATCTCACTCTCTTTGAATCTTGTTTATCATGCTAAGAGGAGCAGGAAAAAGCAAAAATTTCAGAATTGCACCTTGCAATGCGGAGAAATTACTGTTTGTGCATTTACAATATTCAATGATTTTTGCCATTGAAAAACGTCCAGAAATGATTGAAGCTACTGACTGAATGAAAGGAGCTGGCATCTCACTCTCTTTGAATCTTCTTTACCATGCTAAGAGGAGCAGGAAAAAGCAAAAAATTTCAGAATTGCACCTTGCAATGCGGAGAAATTACTGTTTGTGCATTTACAATATTCATTGATTTTTGCCATTGAAAAACATCATGTTATTCATATACCAGAAATGTTTGAAGCTACTGACTGAATGAAAGGAGCAGGCATCTCACTCTCTTTGAATCTTCTTTATCATGCTAAGAGGAGCAGGAAAAAGCAAAAAATTTCAGAATTGCACCTTGCAATGCGGAGAAATTACTGTTTGTGCATTTACAATATTCATTGATTTTTGCCATTGAAAAACGTCCAGAAATGATTGTAGTTACTGACTGAATGAAAGGAGCTGGCATCTCACTCTCTTTGAATCTTCTTTATCATGCTAAGAGGAGCAGGAAAAAGCAAAAAATTTCAGAATTGCACCTTGCAATGCGGAGAAATTACTGTTTGTGCATTTACAATATTCATTGATTTTTGCCATTGAAAAACGTCCAGAAATGATTGAAGCTACTGACTGAATGAAAGGAGCTGGCATCTCACTCTCTTTGAATCTTTATCATGCTAAGAGGAGCAGGAAAAAGCAAAAAATTTCAGAATTGCACCTTGCAATGCGGAGAAATTACTGTTTGTGCATTTACAATATTCATTGATTTTTGCCATTGAAAAACGTCCAGAAATGATTGAAGCTACTGACTGAATGAAAGGAGCTGGCATCTCACTCTCTTTGAATCTTCTTTATCATGCTAAGAGGAGCAGGAAAAAGCAAAACATTTCAGAATTGCACCTTGCAATGCGGAGAAATTACTGTTTGTGCATTTACAATATTCATTGATTTTTGCCATTGAAAAACGTCCAGAAATGATTGAAGCTACTGACTGAATGAAAGGTGCTGGCATCTCACTCTCTTTGAATCTTGTTTATCATGCTAAGAGGAGCAGGAAAAAGCAAAAAATTTCAGAATTGCACCTTGCAATGCGGAGAAATTACTGTTTGTGCATTTACAATATTCATTGATTTTTGCCATTGAAAAACGTCCAGAAATGATTGAAGCTACTGACTGAATGAAAGGAGCTGGCATCTCACTCTCTTTGAATCTTCTTTATCATGCTAAGAGGAGCAGGAAAAAGCAAAAAATTTCAGAATTGCACCTTGCAATGCGGAGAAATTACTGTTTGTGCATTTACAATATTCATTGATTTTTGCCATTGAAAAACGTCCAGAAATGATTGAAGCTACTGACTGAATGAAAGGAGCTGGCATCTCACTCTCTTTGAATCTTGTTTATCATGCTAAGAGGAGCAGGAAAAAGCAAAAATTTCAGAATTGCACCTTGCAATGCGGAGAAATTACTGTTTGTGCATTTACAATATTCAATGATTTTTGCCATTGAAAAACGTCCAGAAATGATTGAAGCTACTGACTGAATGAAAGGAGCTGGCATCTCACTCTCTTTGAATCTTCTTTACCATGCTAAGAGGAGCAGGAAAAAGCAAAAAATTTCAGAATTGCACCTTGCAATGCGGAGAAATTACTGTTTGTGCATTTACAATATTCATTGATTTTTGCCATTGAAAAACATCATGTTATTCATTTACCAGAAATGTTTGAAGCTACTGACTGAATGAAAGGAGCTGGCATCTCACTCTCTTTGAATCTTCTTTATCATGCTAAGAGGAGCAGGAAAAAGCAAAAAATTTCAGAATTGCACCTTGCAATGCGGAGAAATTACTGTCTGTGCATTTACAATATTCATTGATTTTTGCCACTGAAAAACGTCCAGAAATGATTGAAGCTACTGACTGAATGAAAGGAGCTGGCATCTCACTCTCTTTGAATCTTGTTTATCATGCTAAGAGGAGCAGGAAAAAGCAAAAAATTTCAGAATTGCACCTTGCAATGCGGAGAAATTACTGTTTGTGCATTTACAATATTCATTGATTTTTGCCATTGAAAAACGTTCAGAAATGATTGAAGCTACTGACTGAATGAAAGGAGCTGGCATCTCATTCTCTTTGAATCTTCTTTATCATGCTAAGAGGAGCAGGAAAAAGCAAAAAATTTCAGAATTGCACCTTGCAATGCGGAGAAATTACTGTTTGTGCATTTACAATATTCATTGATTTTTGCCATTGAAAAACATCATGTTATTCATATACCAGAAATGATTGAAGCTACTGACTGAATGAAAGGAGCTGGCATCTCACTCTCTTTGAATCTTCTTTATCATGCTAAGATGAGCAGGAAAAAGCAAAAAATTTCAGAATTGCACCTTGCAATGCGGAGAAATTACTGTTTGTGCATTTACAATATTCAATGATTTTTGCCATTGAAAAACGTCCAGAAATGATTGAAGCTACTGACTGAATGAAAGGAGCTGGCATCTCACTCTCTTTGAATCTTCTTTATCATGCTAAGAGGAGCAGGAAAAAGCAAAAAATTTCAGAATTGCACCTTGCAATGCGGAGAAATTACTGTTTGTGCATCTACAATATTCATTGATTTTTGCCATTGAAAAACATCATGTTATTCATATACCAGAAATGTTTGAAGCTACTGACTGAATGAAAGGAGCTGGCATCTCACTCTCTTTGAATCTTTTTTATCATGCTAAGAGGAGCAGGAAAAAGCAAAAAATTTCAGAATTGCACCTTGCAATGCGGAGAAATTACTGTTTGTGCATTTACAATATTCATTGATTTTTGCCATTGAAAAACGTCCAGAAATGATTGAAGCTACTGACTGAATGAAAGGAGCTGGCATCTCACTCTCTTTGAATCTTGTTTATCATGCTAAGAGGAGCAGGAAAAAGCAAAAAATTTCAGAATTGCACCTTGCAATGCGGAGAAATTACTGTTTGTGCATTTACAATATTCATTGATTTTTGCCATTGAAAAACGTCCAGAAATGATTGAAGCTACTGACTGAATGAAAGGAGCTGGCATCTCATTCTCTTTGAATCTTCTTTATCATGCTAAGAGGAGCAGGAAAAAGCAAAAAATTTCAGAATTGCACCTTGCAATGCGGAGAAATTACTGTTTGTGCATTTACAATATTCATTGATTTTTGCCATTGAAAAACATCATGTTATTCATATACCAGAAATGATTGAAGCTACTGACTGAATGAAAGGAGCTGGCATCTCACTCTCTTTGAATCTTCTTTATCATGCTAAGAGGAGCAGGAAAAAGCAAAAAATTTCAGAATTGCACCTTGCAATGCGGAGAAATTACTGTCTGTGCATTTACAATATTCATTGATTTTTGCCACTGAAAAACGTCCAGAAATGATTGAAGCTACTGACTGAATGAAAGGAGCTGGCATCTCACTCTCTTTGATTCTTCTTTATCATGCTAAGAGGAGCAGGAAAAAGCAAAAAATTTCAGAATTGCACCTTGCAATGTGGAGAAATTAGTTTGTGCATTTACAATATTCATTGATTTTTGCCATTGAAAAACGTCCAGAAATGATTGAAGCTACTGACTGAATGAAAGGAGCTGGCATCTCACTCTCTTTGAATCTTCTTTATCATGCTAAGAGGAGCAGGAAAAAGCAAAAAATTTCAGAATTGCACCTTGCAATGCGGAGAAATTACTGTTTGTGCATTTACAATATTCATTGATTTTTGCCATTGAAAAACATCATGTTATTCATATACCAGAAATGTTTGAAGCTACTGACTGAAGGAAAGGAGCTGGCATCTCACTCTCTTTGAATCTTCTTTATCATGCTTAGAGGAGCAGGAAAAAGCAAAAAATTTCAGAATTGCACCTTGCAATGCGGAGAAATTACTGTTTGTGCATTTACAATATTCATTGATTTTTGCCATTGAAAAACGTCCAGAAATGATTGAAGCTACTGACTGAATGAAAGGAGCTGGCATCTCACTCTCTTTGAATCTTGTTTATCATGCTAAGAGGAGCAGGAAAAAGCAAAAAATTTCAGAATTGCACCTTGCAATGCGGAGAAATTACTGTTTGTGCATTTACAATATTCATTGATTTTTGCCATTGAAAAACGTCCAGAAATGATTGAAGCTACTGACTGAATGAAAGGAGCTGGCATCTCATTCTCTTTGAATCTTCTTTATCATGCTAAGAGGAGCAGGAAAAAGCAAAAAATTTCAGAATTGCACCTTGCAATGCGGAGAAATTACTGTTTGTGCATTTACAATATTCATTGATTTTTGCCATTGAAAAACATCATGTTATTCATATACCAGAAATGATTGAAGCTACTGACTGAATGAAAGGAGCTGGCATCTCACTCTCTTTGAATCTTCTTTATCATGCTAAGATGAGCAGGAAAAAGCAAAAAATTTCAGAATTGCACCTTGCAATGCGGAGAAATTACTGTTTGTGCATTTACAATATTCAATGATTTTTGCCATTGAAAAACGTCCAGAAATGATTGAAGCTACTGACTGAATGAAAGGAGCTGGCATCTCACTCTCTTTGAATCTTCTTTATCATGCTAAGAGGAGCAGGAAAAAGCAAAAAATTTCAGAATTGCACCTTGCAATGCGGAGAAATTACTGTTTGTGCATCTACAATATTCATTGATTTTTGCCATTGAAAAACATCATGTTATTCATATACCAGAAATGTTTGAAGCTACTGACTGAATGAAAGGAGCTGGCATCTCACTCTCTTTGAATCTTTTTTATCATGCTAAGAGGAGCAGGAAAAAGCAAAAAATTTCAGAATTGCACCTTGCAATGCGGAGAAATTACTGTTTGTGCATTTACAATATTCATTGATTTTTGCCATTGAAAAACGTCCAGAAATGATTGAAGCTACTGACTGAATGAAAGGAGCTGGCATCTCACTCTCTTTGAATCTTGTTTATCATGCTAAGAGGAGCAGGAAAAAGCAAAAAATTTCAGAATTGCACCTTGCAATGCGGAGAAATTACTGTTTGTGCATTTACAATATTCATTGATTTTTGCCATTGAAAAACGTCCAGAAATGATTGAAGCTACTGACTGAATGAAAGGAGCTGGCATCTCACTCTCTTTGAATCTTCTTTATCATGCTAAGAGGAGCAGGAAAAAGCAAAAAATTTCAGAATTGCACCTTGCAATGCGGAGAAATTACTGTTTGTGCATTTACAATATTCATTGATTTTTGCCATTGAAAAACATCATGTTATTCATATACCAGAAATGATTGAAGCTACTGACTGAATGAAAGGAGCTGGCATCTCATTCTCTTTGAATCTTCTTTATCATGCTAAGAGGAGCAGGAAAAAGCAAAAAATTTCAGAATTGCACCTTGCAATGCGGAGAAATTACTGTTTGTGCATTTACAATATTCATTGATTTTTGCCATTGAAAAACGTCCAGAAATGATTGAAGCTACTGACTGAATGAAAGGAGCTGGCATCTCACTCTCTTTGAATCTTCTTTATCATGCTAAGAGGAGCAGGAAAAAGCAAAAAATTTCAGAATTGCACCTTGCAATGCGTAGAAATTACTGTTTGTGCATTTACAATATTCATTGATTTTTGCCATTGAAAAACGTCCAGAAATGATTGAAGCTACTGACTGAATGAAAGGAGCTGGCATCTCACTCTCTTTGAATCTTCTTTATCATGCTAAGAGGAGCAGGAAAAAGCAAAAAATTTCAGAATTGCACCTTGCAATGCGGAGAAATTACTGTTTGTGCATTTACAATATTCATTGATTTTTGCCATTGAAAAACATCATGTTATTCATATACCAGAAATGATTGAAGCTACTGACTGAATGAAAGGAGCTGGCATCTCACTCTCTTTGAATCTTCTTTATCATGCTAAGAGGAGCAGGAAAAAGCAAAAAATTTCAGAATTGCACCTTGCAATGCGGAGAAATTACTGTCTGTGCATTTACAATATTCATTGATTTTTGCCACTGAAAAACGTCCAGAAATGATTGAAGCTACTGACTGAATGAAAGGAGCTGGCATCTCACTCTCTTTGATTCTTCTTTATCATGCTAAGAGGAGCAGGAAAAAGCAAAAAATTTCAGAATTGCACCTTGCAATGTGGAGAAATTAGTTTGTGCATTTACAATATTCATTGATTTTTGCCATTGAAAAACGTCCAGAAATGATTGAAGCTACTGACTGAATGAAAGGAGCTGGCATCTCACTCTCTTTGAATCTTCTTTATCATGCTAAGAGGAGCAGGAAAAAGCAAAAAATTTCAGAATTGCACCTTGCAATGCGGAGAAATTACTGTTTGTGCATTTACAATATTCATTGATTTTTGCCATTGAAAAACATCATGTTATTCATATACCAGAAATGTTTGAAGCTACTGACTGAAGGAAAGGAGCTGGCATCTCACTCTCTTTGAATCTTCTTTATCATGCTTAGAGGAGCAGGAAAAAGCAAAAAATTTCAGAATTGCACCTTGCAATGCGGAGAAATTACTGTTTGTGCATTTACAATATTCATTGATTTTTGCCATTGAAAAACGTCCAGAAATGATTGAAGCTACTGACTGAATGAAAGGAGCTGGCATCTCACTCTCTTTGAATCTTGTTTATCATGCTAAGAGGAGCAGGAAAAAGCAAAAAATTTCAGAATTGCACCTTGCAATGCGGAGAAATTACTGTTTGTGCATTTACAATATTCATTGATTTTTGCCATTGAAAAACGTCCAGAAATGATTGAAGCTACTGACTGAATGAAAGGAGCTGGCATCTCATTCTCTTTGAATCTTCTTTATCATGCTAAGAGGAGCAGGAAAAAGCAAAAAATTTCAGAATTGCACCTTGCAATGCGGAGAAATTACTGTTTGTGCATTTACAATATTCATTGATTTTTGCCATTGAAAAACATCATGTTATTCATATACCAGAAATGATTGAAGCTACTGACTGAATGAAAGGAGCTGGCATCTCACTCTCTTTGAATCTTCTTTATCATGCTAAGATGAGCAGGAAAAAGCAAAAAATTTCAGAATTGCACCTTGCAATGCGGAGAAATTACTGTTTGTGCATTTACAATATTCAATGATTTTTGCCATTGAAAAACGTCCAGAAATGATTGAAGCTACTGACTGAATGAAAGGAGCTGGCATCTCACTCTCTTTGAATCTTCTTTATCATGCTAAGAGGAGCAGGAAAAAGCAAAAAATTTCAGAATTGCACCTTGCAATGCGGAGAAATTACTGTTTGTGCATCTACAATATTCATTGATTTTTGCCATTGAAAAACATCATGTTATTCATATACCAGAAATGTTTGAAGCTACTGACTGAATGAAAGGAGCTGGCATCTCACTCTCTTTGAATCTTTTTTATCATGCTAAGAGGAGCAGGAAAAAGCAAAAAATTTCAGAATTGCACCTTGCAATGCGGAGAAATTACTGTTTGTGCATTTACAATATTCATTGATTTTTGCCATTGAAAAACGTCCAGAAATGATTGAAGCTACTGACTGAATGAAAGGAGCTGGCATCTCACTCTCTTTGAATCTTGTTTATCATGCTAAGAGGAGCAGGAAAAAGCAAAAAATTTCAGAATTGCACCTTGCAATGCGGAGAAATTACTGTTTGTGCATTTACAATATTCATTGATTTTTGCCATTGAAAAACGTCCAGAAATGATTGAAGCTACTGACTGAATGAAAGGAGCTGGCATCTCACTCTCTTTGAATCTTCTTTATCATGCTAAGAGGAGCAGGAAAAAGCAAAAAATTTCAGAATTGCACCTTGCAATGCGGAGAAATTACTGTTTGTGCATTTACAATATTCATTGATTTTTGCCATTGAAAAACATCATGTTATTCATATACCAGAAATGATTGAAGCTACTGACTGAATGAAAGGAGCTGGCATCTCATTCTCTTTGAATCTTCTTTATCATGCTAAGAGGAGCAGGAAAAAGCAAAAAATTTCAGAATTGCACCTTGCAATGCGGAGAAATTACTGTTTGTGCATTTACAATATTCATTGATTTTTGCCATTGAAAAACGTCCAGAAATGATTGAAGCTACTGACTGAATGAAAGGAGCTGGCATCTCACTCTCTTTGAATCTTCTTTATCATGCTAAGAGGAGCAGGAAAAAGCAAAAAATTTCAGAATTGCACCTTGCAATGCGTAGAAATTACTGTTTGTGCATTTACAATATTCATTGATTTTTGCCATTGAAAAACGTCCAGAAATGATTGAAGCTACTGACTGAATGAAAGGAGCTGGCATCTCACTCTCTTTGAATCTTCTTTATCATGCTAAGAGGAGCAGGAAAAAGCAAAAAATTTCAGAATTGCACCTTGCAATGCGGAGAAATTACTGTTTGTGCATTTACAATATTCATTGATTTTTGCCATTGAAAAACGTCCAGAAATGATTGAAGCTACTGACTGAATGAAAGGAGCTGGCATCTCACTCTCTTTGAATCTTGTTTATCATGCTAAGAGGAGCAGGAAAAAGCAAAAAATTTCAGAATTGCACCTTGCAATGCGGAGAAATTACTGTTTGTGCATTTACAATATTCATTGATTTTTGCCATAGGAAAACGTCCAGAAATGATTGAAGCTACTGACTGAATGAAAGGAGCTGGCATCTCACTCTCTTTGAATCTTCTTTATCATGCTAAGAGGAGCAGGAAAAAGCAAAAAATTTCAGAATTGCACCTTGCAATGCGGAGAAATTACTGTTTGTGCATTTACAATATTCATTGATTTTTGCCATTGAAAAACGTCCAGAAATGATTGAAGCTACTGACTGAATGAAAGGAGCTGGCATCTCACTCTCTTTGAATCTTGTTTATCATGCTAAGAGGAGCAGGAAAAAGCAAAAATTTCAGAATTGCACCTTGCAATGCGGAGAAATTACTGTTTGTGCATTTACAATATTCAATGATTTTTGCCATTGAAAAACGTCCAGAAATGATTGAAGCTACTGACTGAATGAAAGGAGCTGGCATCTCACTCTCTTTGAATCTTCTTTACCATGCTGAGAGGAGCAGGAAAAAGCAAAAAATTTCAGAATTGCACCTTGCAATGCGGAGAAATTACTGTTTGTGCATTTACAATATTCATTGATTTTTGCCATTGAAAAACATCATGTTATTCATATACCAGAAATGTTTGAAGCTACTGACTGAATGAAAGGAGCAGGCATCTCACTCTCTTTGAATCTTCTTTATCATGCTAAGAGGAGCAGGAAAAAGCAAAAAATTTCAGAATTGCACCTTGCAATGCGGAGAAATTACTGTTTGTGCATTTACAATATTCATTGATTTTTGCCATTGAAAAACGTCCAGAAATGATTGTAGCTACTGACTGAATGAAAGGAGCTGGCATCTCACTCTCTTTGAATCTTCTTTATCATGCTAAGAGGAGCAGGAAAAAGCAAAAAATTTCAGAATTGCACCTTGCAATGCGGAGAAATTACTGTTTGTGCATTTACAATATTCATTGATTTTTGCCATTGAAAAACGTCCAGAAATGATTGAAGCTACTGACTGAATGAAAGGAGCTGGCATCTCACTCTCTTTGAATCTTTATCATGCTAAGAGGAGCAGGAAAAAGCAAAAAATTTCAGAATTGCACCTTGCAATGCGGAGAAATTACTGTTTGTGCATTTACAATATTCATTGATTTTTGCCATTGAAAAACGTCCAGAAATGATTGAAGCTACTGACTGAATGAAAGGAGCTGGCATCTCACTCTCTTTGAATCTTCTTTATCATGCTAAGAGGAGCAGGAAAAAGCAAAACATTTCAGAATTGCACCTTGCAATGCGGAGAAATTACTGTTTGTGCATTTACAATATTCATTGATTTTTGCCATTGAAAAACGTCCAGAAATGATTGAAGCTACTGACTGAATGAAAGGAGCTGGCATCTCACTCTCTTTGAATCTTGTTTATCATGCTAAGAGGAGCAGGAAAAAGCAAAAAATTTCAGAATTGCACCTTGCAATGCGGAGAAATTACTGTTTGTGCATTTACAATATTCATTGATTTTTGCCATTGAAAAACGTCCAGAAATGATTGAAGCTACTGACTGAATGAAAGGAGCTGGCATCTCACTCTCTTTGAATCTTCTTTATCATGCTAAGAGGAGCAGGAAAAAGCAAAAAATTTCAGAATTGCACCTTGCAATGCGGAGAAATTACTGTTTGTGCATTTACAATATTCATTGATTTTTGCCATTGAAAAACATCATGTTATTCATATACCAGAAATGATTGAAGCTACTGACTGAATGAAAGGAGCTGGCATCTCATTCTCTTTGAATCTTCTTTATCATGCTAAGAGCAGCAGGAAAAAGCAAAAAATTTCAGAATTGCACCTTGCAATGCGGAGAAATTACTGTTTGTGCATTTACAATATTCATTGATTTTTGCCATTGAAAAACGTCCAGAAATGATTGAAGCTACTGACTGAATGAAAGGAGCTGGCATCTCACTCTCTTTGAATCTTCTTTATCATGCTAAGAGGAGCAGGAAAAAGCAAAAAATTTCAGAATTGCACCTTGCAATGCGGAGAAATTACTGTTTGTGCATTTACAATATTCATTGATTTTTGCCATTGAAAAACGTCCAGAAATGATTGAAGCTACTGACTGAATGAAAGGAGCTGGCATCTCACTCTCTTTGAATCTTCTTTATCATGCTAAGAGGAGCAGGAAAAAGCAAAAAATTTCAGAATTGCACCTTGCAATGCGGAGAAATTACTGTTTGTGCATTTACAATATTCATTGATTTTTGCCATTGAAAAACGTCCAGAAATGATTGAAGCTACTGACTGAATGAAAGGAGCTGGCATCTCACTCTCTTTGAATCTTGTTTATCATGCTAAGAGGAGCAGGAAAAAGCAAAAAATTTCAGAATTGCACCTTGCAATGCGGAGAAATTACTGTTTGTGCATTTACAATATTCATTGATTTTTGCCATAGGAAAACGTCCAGAAATGATTGAAGCTACTGACTGAATGAAAGGAGCTGGCATCTCACTCTCTTTGAATCTTCTTTATCATGCTAAGAGGAGCAGGAAAAAGCAAAAAATTTCAGAATTGCACCTTGCAATGCGGAGAAATTACTGTTTGTGCATTTACAATATTCATTGATTTTTGCCATTGAAAAAGGTCCAGAAATGATTGAAGCTACTGACTGAATGAAAGGAGCTGGCATCTCACTCTCTTTGAATCTTGTTTATCATGCTAAGAGGAGCAGGAAAAAGCAAAAATTTCAGAATTGCACCTTGCAATGCGGAGAAATTACTGTTTGTGCATTTACAATATTCAATGATTTTTGCCATTGAAAAACGTCCAGAAATGATTGAAGCTACTGACTGAATGAAAGGAGCTGGCATCTCACTCTCTTTGAATCTTCTTTACCATGCTAAGAGGAGCAGGAAAAAGCAAAAAATTTCAGAATTGCACCTTGCAATGCGGAGAAATTACTGTTTGTGCATTTACAATATTCATTGATTTTTGCCATTGAAAAACATCATGTTATTCATATACCAGAAATGTTTGAAGCTACTGACTGAATGAAAGGAGCTGGCATCTCACTCTCTTTGAATCTTCTTTATCATGCTAAGAGGAGCAGGAAAAAGCAAAAAATTTCAGAATTGCACCTTGCAATGCGGAGAAATTACTGTTTGTGCATTTACAATATTCATTGATTTTTGCCATTGAAAAACGTCCAGAAATGATTGTAGCTACTGACTGAATGAAAGGAGCTGGCATCTCACTCTCTTTGAATCTTCTTTATCATGCTAAGAGGAGCAGGAAAAAGCAAAAAATTTCAGAATTGCACCTTGCAATGCGGAGAAATTACTGTTTGTGCATTTACAATATTCATTGATTTTTGCCATTGAAAAACGTCCAGAAATGATTGAAGCTACTGACTGAATGAAAGGAGCTGGCATCTCACTCTCTTTGAATCTTGTTTATCATGCTAAGAGGAGCAGGAAAAAGCAAAAAATTTCAGAATTGCACCTTGCAATGCGGAGAAATTACTGTTTGTGCATTTACAATATTCATTGATTTTTGCCATTGAAAAACGTCCAGAAATGATTGAAGCTACTGACTGAATGAAAGGAGCTGGCATCTCACTCTCTTTGAATCTTCTTTATCATGCTAAGAGGAGCAGGAAAAAGCAAAAAATTTCAGAATTGCACCTTGCAATGCGGAGAAATTACTGTTTGTGCATTTACAATATTCATTGATTTTTGCCATTGAAAAACATCATGTTATTCATATACCAGAAATGTTTGAAGCTACTGACTGAATGAAAGGAGCTGGCATCTCACTCTCTTTGAGTCTTCTTTATCATGCTGAGAGGAGCAGAAAAAAGCAAAAAATTTCAGAATTGCACCTTGCAATGCGGAGAAATTACTGTTTGTGCATTTACAATATTCATTGATTTTTGCCATTGAAAAATGTCCAGAAATGATTGAAGCTACTGACTGAATGAAAGGAGCTGGCATCTCACTCTCTTTGAATCTTGTTTATCATGCTAAGAGGAGCAGGAAAAAGCAAAAAATTTCAGAATTGCACCTTGCAATGCGGAGAAATTACTGTTTGTGCATTTACAATATTCATTGATTTTTGCCATTGAAAAACGTCCAGAAATGATTGAAGCTACTGACTGAATGAAAGGAGCTGGCATCTCACTCTCTTTGAATCTTCTTTACCATGCTAAGAGGAGCAGGAAAAAGCAAAAAATTTCAGAATTGCACCTTGCAATGCGGAGAAATTACTGTTTGTGCATTTACAATATTCATTGATTTTTGCCATTGAAAAACATCATGTTATTCATTTACCAGAAATGTTTGAAGCTACTGACTGAATGAAAGGAGCTGGCATCTCACTCTCTTTGAATCTTCTTTATCATGCTAAGAGGAGCAGGAAAAAGCAAAAAATTTCAGAATTGCACCTTGCAATGCGGAGAAATTACTGTCTGTGCATTTACAATATTCATTGATTTTTGCCACTGAAAAACGTCCAGAAATGATTGAAGCTACTGACTGAATGAAAGGAGCTGGCATCTCACTCTCTTTGATTCTTCTTTATCATGCTAAGAGGAGCAGGAAAAAGCAAAAAATTTCAGAATTGCACCTTGCAATGTGGAGAAATTAGTTTGTGCATTTACAATATTCATTGATTTTTGCCATTGAAAAACGTCCAGAAATGATTGAAGCTACTGACTGAATGAAAGGAGCTGGCATCTCACTCTCTTTGAATCTTCTTTATCATGCTAAGAGGAGCAGGAAAAAGCAAAAAATTTCAGAATTGCACCTTGCAATGCGGAGAAATTACTGTTTGTGCATTTACAATATTCATTGATTTTTGCCATTGAAAAACATCATGTTATTCATATACCAGAAATGTTTGAAGCTACTGACTGAAGGAAAGGAGCTGGCATCTCACTCTCTTTGAATCTTCTTTATCATGCTTAGAGGAGCAGGAAAAAGCAAAAAATTTCAGAATTGCACCTTGCAATGCGGAGAAATTACTGTTTGTGCATTTACAATATTCATTGATTTTTGCCATTGAAAAACGTCCAGAAATGATTGAAGCTACTGACTGAATGAAAGGAGCTGGCATCTCACTCTCTTTGAATCTTGTTTATCATGCTAAGAGGAGCAGGAAAAAGCAAAAAATTTCAGAATTGCACCTTGCAATGCGGAGAAATTACTGTTTGTGCATTTACAATATTCATTGATTTTTGCCATTGAAAAACGTCCAGAAATGATTGAAGCTACTGACTGAATGAAAGGAGCTGGCATCTCTTTCTCTTTGAATCTTCTTTATCATGCTAAGAGGAGCAGGAAAAAGCAAAAAATTTCAGAATTGCACCTTGCAATGCGGAGAAATTACTGTTTGTGCATTTACAATATTCATTGATTTTTGCCATTGAAAAACATCATGTTATTCATATACCAGAAATGATTGAAGCTACTGACTGAATGAAAGGAGCTGGCATCTCACTCTCTTTGAATCTTCTTTATCATGCTAAGATGAGCAGGAAAAAGCAAAAAATTTCAGAATTGCACCTTGCTATGCGGAGAAATTACTGTTTGTGCATTTACAATATTCAATGATTTTTGCCATTGAAAAACGTCCAGAAATGATTGAAGCTACTGACTGAATGAAAGGAGCTGGCATCTCACTCTCTTTGAATCTTCTTTATCATGCTAAGAGGAGCAGGAAAAAGCAAAAAATTTCAGAATTGCACCTTGCAATGCGGAGAAATTACTGTTTGTGCATCTACAATATTCATTGATTTTTGCCATTGAAAAACATCATGTTATTCATATACCAGAAATGTTTGAAGCTACTGACTGAATGAAAGGAGCTGGCATCTCACTCTCTTTGAATCTTTTTTATCATGCTAAGAGGAGCAGGAAAAAGCAAAAAATTTCAGAATTGCACCTTGCAATGCGGAGAAATTACTGTTTGTGCATTTACAATATTCATTGATTTTTGCCATTGAAAAACGTCCAGAAATGATTGAAGCTACTGACTGAATGAAAGGAGCTGGCATCTCACTCTCTTTGAATCTTGTTTATCATGCTAAGAGGAGCAGGAAAAAGCAAAAAATTTCAGAATTGCACCTTGCAATGCGGAGAAATTACTGTTTGTGCATTTACAATATTCATTGATTTTTGCCATTGAAAAACGTCCAGAAATGATTGAAGCTACTGACTGAATGAAAGGAGCTGGCATCTCACTCTCTTTGAATCTTCTTTATCATGCTAAGAAGAGCAGGAAAAAGCAAAAAATTTCAGAATTGCACCTTGCAATGCGGAGAAATTACTGTTTGTGCATTTACAATATTCATTGATTTTTGCCATTGAAAAACATCATGTTATTCATATACCAGAAATGATTGAAGCTACTGACTGAATGAAAGGAGCTGGCATCTCATTCTCTTTGAATCTTCTTTATCATGCTAAGAGGAGCAGGAAAAAGCAAAAAATTTCAGAATTGCACCTTGCAATGCGGAGAAATTACTGTTTGTGCATTTACAATATTCATTGATTTTTGCCATTGAAAAACGTCCAGAAATGATTGAAGCTACTGACTGAATGAAAGTAGCTGGCATCTCACTCTCTTTGAATCTTCTTTATCATGCTAAGAGGAGCAGGAAAAAGCAAAAAATTTCAGAATTGCACCTTGCAATGCGGAGAAATTACTGTTTGTGCATTTACAATATTCATTGATTTTTGCCATTGAAAAACGTCCAGAAATGATTGAAGCTACTGACTGAATGAAAGGAGCTGGCATCTCACTCTCTTTGAATCTTCTTTATCATGCTAAGAGGAGCAGGAAAAAGCAAAAAATTTCAGAATTGCACCTTGCAATGCGGAGAAATTACTGTTTGTGCATTTACAATATTCATTGATTTTTGCCATTGAAAAACGTCCAGAAATGATTGAAGCTACTGACTGAATGAAAGGAGCTGGCATCTCACTCTCTTTGAATCTTGTTTATCATGCTAAGAGGAGCAGGAAAAAGCAAAAAATTTCAGAATTGCACCTTGCAATGCGGAGAAATTACTGTTTGTGCATTTACAATATTCATTGATTTTTGCCATAGGAAAACGTCCAGAAATGATTGAAGCTACTGACTGAATGAAAGGAGCTGGCATCTCACTCTCTTTGAATCTTCTTTATCATGCTAAGAGGAGCAGGAAAAAGCAAAAAATTTCAGAATTGCACCTTGCAATGCGGAGAAATTACTGTTTGTGCATTTACAATATTCATTGATTTTTGCCATTGAAAAACGTCCAGAAATGATTGAAGCTACTGACTGAATGAAAGGAGCTGGCATCTCACTCTCTTTGAATCTTGTTTATCATGCTAAGAGGAGCAGGAAAAAGCAAAAATTTCAGAATTGCACCTTGCAATGCGGAGAAATTACTGTTTGTGCATTTACAATATTCAATGATTTTTGCCATTGAAAAACGTCCAGAAATGATTGAAGCTACTGACTGAATGAAAGGAGCTGGCATCTCACTCTCTTTGAATCTTCTTTACCATGCTAAGAGGAGCAGGAAAAAGCAAAAAATTTCAGAATTGCACCTTGCAATGCGGAGAAATTACTGTTTGTGCATTTACAATATTCATTGATTTTTGCCATTGAAAAACATCATGTTATTCATATACCAGAAATGTTTGAAGCTACTGACTGAATGAAAGGAGCAGGCATCTCACTCTCTTTGAATCTTCTTTATCATGCTAAGAGGAGCAGGAAAAAGCAAAAAATTTCAGAATTGCACCTTGCAATGCGGAGAAATTACTGTTTGTGCATTTACAATATTCATTGATTTTTGCCATTGAAAAACGTCCAGAAATGATTGTAGTTACTGACTGAATGAAAGGAGCTGGCATCTCACTCTCTTTGAATCTTCTTTATCATGCTAAGAGGAGCAGGAAAAAGCAAAAAATTTCAGAATTGCACCTTGCAATGCGGAGAAATTACTGTTTGTGCATTTACAATATTCATTGATTTTTGCCATTGAAAAACGTCCAGAAATGATTGAAGCTACTGACTGAATGAAAGGAGCTGGCATCTCACTCTCTTTGAATCTTTATCATGCTAAGAGGAGCAGGAAAAAGCAAAAAATTTCAGAATTGCACCTTGCAATGCGGAGAAATTACTGTTTGTGCATTTACAATATTCATTGATTTTTGCCATTGAAAAACGTCCAGAAATGATTGAAGCTACTGACTGAATGAAAGGAGCTGGCATCTCACTCTCTTTGAATCTTCTTTATCATGCTAAGAGGAGCAGGAAAAAGCAAAACATTTCAGAATTGCACCTTGCAATGCGGAGAAATTACTGTTTGTGCATTTACAATATTCATTGATTTTTGCCATTGAAAAACGTCCAGAAATGATTGAAGCTACTGACTGAATGAAAGGTGCTGGCATCTCACTCTCTTTGAATCTTGTTTATCATGCTAAGAGGAGCAGGAAAAAGCAAAAAATTTCAGAATTGCACCTTGCAATGCGGAGAAATTACTGTTTGTGCATTTACAATATTCATTGATTTTTGCCATTGAAAAACGTCCAGAAATGATTGAAGCTACTGACTGAATGAAAGGAGCTGGCATCTCACTCTCTTTGAATCTTCTTTATCATGCTAAGAGGAGCAGGAAAAAGCAAAAAATTTCAGAATTGCACCTTGCAATGCGGAGAAATTACTGTTTGTGCATTTACAATATTCATTGATTTTTGCCATTGAAAAACGTCCAGAAATGATTGAAGCTACTGACTGAATGAAAGGAGCTGGCATCTCACTCTCTTTGAATCTTGTTTATCATGCTAAGAGGAGCAGGAAAAAGCAAAAATTTCAGAATTGCACCTTGCAATGCGGAGAAATTACTGTTTGTGCATTTACAATATTCAATGATTTTTGCCATTGAAAAACGTCCAGAAATGATTGAAGCTACTGACTGAATGAAAGGAGCTGGCATCTCACTCTCTTTGAATCTTCTTTACCATGCTAAGAGGAGTAGGAAAAAGCAAAAAATTTCAGAATTGCACCTTGCAATGCGGAGAAATTACTGTTTGTGCATTTACAATATTCATTGATTTTTGCCATTGAAAAACATCATGTTATTCATTTACCAGAAATGTTTGAAGCTACTGACTGAATGAAAGGAGCTGGCATCTCACTCTCTTTGAATCTTCTTTATCATGCTAAGAGGAGCAGGAAAAAGCAAAAAAATTCAGAATTGCACCTTGCAATGCGGAGAAATTACTGTCTGTGCATTTACAATATTCATTGATTTTTGCCACTGAAAAACGTCCAGAAATGATTGAAGCTACTGACTGAATGAAAGGAGCTGGCATCTCACTCTCTTTGAATCTTGTTTATCATGCTAAGAGGAGCAGGAAAAAGCAAAAAATTTCAGAATTGCACCTTGCAATGCGGAGAAATTACTGTTTGTGCATTTACAATATTCATTGATTTTTGCCATTGAAAAACGTTCAGAAATGATTGAAGCTACTGACTGAATGAAAGGAGCTGGCATCTCATTCTCTTTGAATCTTCTTTATCATGCTAAGAGGAGCAGGAAAAAGCAAAAAATTTCAGAATTGCACCTTGCAATGCGGAGAAATTACTGTTTGTGCATTTACAATATTCATTGATTTTTGCCATTGAAAAACATCATGTTATTCATATACCAGAAATGATTGAAGCTACTGACTGAATGAAAGGAGCTGGCATCTCACTCTCTTTGAATCTTCTTTATCATGCTAAGATGAGCAGGAAAAAGCAAAAAATTTCAGAATTGCACCTTGCAATGCGGAGAAATTACTGTTTGTGCATTTACAATATTCAATGATTTTTGCCATTGAAAAACGTCCAGAAATGATTGAAGCTACTGACTGAATGAAAGGAGCTGGCATCTCACTCTCTTTGAATCTTCTTTATCATGCTAAGAGGAGCAGGAAAAAGCAAAAAATTTCAGAATTGCACCTTGCAATGCGGAGAAATTACTGTTTGTGCATCTACAATATTCATTGATTTTTGCCATTGAAAAACATCATGTTATTCATATACCAGAAATGTTTGAAGCTACTGACTGAATGAAAGGAGCTGGCATCTCACTCTCTTTGAATCTTTTTTATCATGCTAAGAGGAGCAGGAAAAAGCAAAAAATTTCAGAATTGCACCTTGCAATGCGGAGAAATTACTGTTTGTGCATTTACAATATTCATTGATTTTTGCCATTGAAAAACGTCCAGAAATGATTGAAGCTACTGACTGAATGAAAGGAGCTGGCATCTCACTCTCTTTGAATCTTGTTTATCATGCTAAGAGGAGCAGGAAAAAGCAAAAAATTTCAGAATTGCACCTTGCAATGCGGAGAAATTACTGTTTGTGCATTTACAATATTCATTGATTTTTGCCATTGAAAAACGTCCAGAAATGATTGAAGCTACTGACTGAATGAAAGGAGCTGGCATCTCATTCTCTTTGAATCTTCTTTATCATGCTAAGAGGAGCAGGAAAAAGCAAAAAATTTCAGAATTGCACCTTGCAATGCGGAGAAATTACTGTTTGTGCATTTACAATATTCATTGATTTTTGCCATTGAAAAACATCATGTTATTCATATACCAGAAATGATTGAAGCTACTGACTGAATGAAAGGAGCTGGCATCTCACTCTCTTTGAATCTTCTTTATCATGCTAAGATGAGCAGGAAAAAGCAAAAAATTTCAGAATTGCACCTTGCAATGCGGAGAAATTACTGTTTGTGCATTTACAATATTCAATGATTTTTGCCATTGAAAAACGTCCAGAAATGATTGAAGCTACTGACTGAATGAAAGGAGCTGGCATCTCACTCTCTTTGAATCTTCTTTATCATGCTAAGAGGAGCAGGAAAAAGCAAAACATTTCAGAATTGCACCTTGCAATGCGGAGAAATTACTGTTTGTGCATTTACAATATTCATTGATTTTTGCCATTGAAAAACGTCCAGAAATGATTGAAGCTACTGACTGAATGAAAGGAGCTGGCATCTCACTCTCTTTGAATCTTCTTTATCATGCTAAGAGGAGCAGGAAAAAGCAAAACATTTCAGAATTGCACCTTGCAATGCGGAGAAATTACTGTTTGTGCATTTACAATATTCATTGATTTTTGCCATTGAAAAACGTCCAGAAATGATTGAAGCTACTGACTGAATGAAAGGTGCTGGCATCTCACTCTCTTTGAATCTTGTTTATCATGCTAAGAGGAGCAGGAAAAAGCAAAAAATTTCAGAATTGCACCTTGCAATGCGGAGAAATTACTGTTTGTGCATTTACAATATTCATTGATTTTTGCCATTGAAAAACGTCCAGAAATGATTGAAGCTACTGACTGAATGAAAGGAGCTGGCATCTCACTCTCTTTGAATCTTCTTTATCATGCTAAGAGGAGCAGGAAAAAGCAAAAAATTTCAGAATTGCACCTTGCAATGCGGAGAAATTACTGTTTGTGCATTTACAATATTCATTGATTTTTGCCATTGAAAAACGTCCAGAAATGATTGAAGCTACTGACTGAATGAAAGTAGCTGGCATCTCACTCTCTTTGAATCTTGTTTATCATGCTAAGAGGAGCAGGAAAAAGCAAAAATTTCAGAATTGCACCTTGCAATGCGGAGAAATTACTGTTTGTGCATTTACAATATTCAATGATTTTTGCCATTGAAAAACGTCCAGAAATGATTGAAGCTACTGACTGAATGAAAGGAGCTGGCATCTCACTCTCTTTGAATCTTCTTTACCATGCTAAGAGGAGTAGGAAAAAGCAAAAAATTTCAGAATTGCACCTTGCAATGCGGAGAAATTACTGTTTGTGCATTTACAATATTCATTGATTTTTGCCATTGAAAAACATCATGTTATTCATTTACCAGAAATGTTTGAAGCTACTGACTGAATGAAAGGAGCTGGCATCTCACTCTCTTTGAATCTTCTTTATCATGCTAAGAGGAGCAGGAAAAAGCAAAAAATTTCAGAATTGCACCTTGCAATGCGGAGAAATTACTGTCTGTGCATTTACAATATTCATTGATTTTTGCCACTGAAAAACGTCCAGAAATGATTGAAGCTACTGACTGAATGAAAGGAGCTGGCATCTCACTCTCTTTGAATCTTGTTTATCATGCTAAGAGGAGCAGGAAAAAGCAAAAAATTTCAGAATTGCACCTTGCAATGCGGAGAAATTACTGTTTGTGCATTTACAATATTCATTGATTTTTGCCATTGAAAAACGTTCAGAAATGATTGAAGCTACTGACTGAATGAAAGGAGCTGGCATCTCATTCTCTTTGAATCTTCTTTATCATGCTAAGAGGAGCAGGAAAAAGCAAAAAATTTCAGAATTGCACCTTGCAATGCGGAGAAATTACTGTTTGTGCATTTACAATATTCATTGATTTTTGCCATTGAAAAACATCATGTTATTCATATACCAGAAATGATTGAAGCTACTGACTGAATGAAAGGAGCTGGCATCTCACTCTCTTTGAATCTTCTTTATCATGCTAAGATGAGCAGGAAAAAGCAAAAAATTTCAGAATTGCACCTTGCAATGCGGAGAAATTACTGTTTGTGCATTTACAATATTCAATGATTTTTGCCATTGAAAAACGTCCAGAAATGATTGAAGCTACTGACTGAATGAAAGGAGCTGGCATCTCACTCTCTTTGAATCTTCTTTATCATGCTAAGAGGAGCAGGAAAAAGCAAAAAATTTCAGAATTGCACCTTGCAATGCGGAGAAATTACTGTTTGTGCATCTACAATATTCATTGATTTTTGCCATTGAAAAACATCATGTTATTCATATACCAGAAATGTTTGAAGCTACTGACTGAATGAAAGGAGCTGGCATCTCACTCTCTTTGAATCTTTTTTATCATGCTAAGAGGAGCAGGAAAAAGCAAAAAATTTCAGAATTGCACCTTGCAATGCGGAGAAATTACTGTTTGTGCATTTACAATATTCATTGATTTTTGCCATTGAAAAACGTCCAGAAATGATTGAAGCTACTGACTGAATGAAAGGAGCTGGCATCTCACTCTCTTTGAATCTTGTTTATCATGCTAAGAGGAGCAGGAAAAAGCAAAAATTTCAGAATTGCACCTTGCAATGCGGAGAAATTACTGTTTGTGCATTTACAATATTCAATGATTTTTGCCATTGAAAAACGTCCAGAAATGATTGAAGCTACTGACTGAATGAAAGGAGCTGGCATCTCACTCTCTTTGAATCTTCTTTACCATGCTAAGAGGAGCAGGAAAAAGCAAAAAATTTCAGAATTGCACCTTGCAATGCGGAGAAATTACTGTTTGTGCATTTACAATATTCATTGATTTTTGCCATTGAAAAACATCATGTTATTCATATACCAGAAATGTTTGAAGCTACTGACTGAATGAAAGGAGCAGGCATCTCACTCTCTTTGAATCTTCTTTATCATGCTAAGAGGAGCAGGAAAAAGCAAAAAATTTCAGAATTGCACCTTGCAATGCGGAGAAATTACTGTTTGTGCATTTACAATATTCATTGATTTTTGCCATTGAAAAACGTCCAGAAATGATTGTAGCTACTGACTGAATGAAAGGAGCTGGCATCTCACTCTCTTTGAATCTTCTTTATCATGCTAAGAGGAGCAGGAAAAAGCAAAAAATTTCAGAATTGCACCTTGCAATGCGGAGAAATTACTGTTTGTGCATTTACAATATTCATTGATTTTTGCCATTGAAAAACGTCCAGAAATGATTGAAGCTACTGACTGAATGAAAGGAGCTGCATCTCACTCTCTTTGAATCTTTATCATGCTAAGAGGAGCAGGAAAAAGCAAAAAATTTCAGAATTGCACCTTGCAATGCGGAGAAATTACTGTTTGTGCATTTACAATATTCATTGATTTTTGCCATTGAAAAACGTCCAGAAATGATTGAAGCTACTGACTGAATGAAAGGAGCTGGCATCTCACTCTCTTTGAATCTTCTTTATCATGCTAAGAGGAGCAGGAAAAAGCAAAACATTTCAGAATTGCACCTTGCAATGCGGAGAAATTACTGTTTGTGCATTTACAATATTCATTGATTTTTGCCATTGAAAAACGTCCAGAAATGATTGAAGCTACTGACTGAATGAAAGGTGCTGGCATCTCACTCTCTTTGAATCTTGTTTATCATGCTAAGAGGAGCAGGAAAAAGCAAAAAATTTCAGAATTGCACCTTGCAATGCGGAGAAATTACTGTTTGTGCATTTACAATATTCATTGATTTTTGCCATTGAAAAACGTCCAGAAATGATTGAAGCTACTGACTGAATGAAAGGAGCTGGCATCTCACTCTCTTTGAATCTTCTTTATCATGCTAAGAGGAGCAGGAAAAAGCAAAAAATTTCAGAATTGCACCTTGCAATGCGGAGAAATTACTGTTTGTGCATTTACAATATTCAATGATTTTTGCCATTGAAAAACATCCAGAAATGATTGAAGCTACTGACTGAATGAAAGGAGCTGGCATCTCACTCTCTTTGAATCTTCTTTATCATGCTAAGAGGAGCAGGAAAAAGCAAAAAATTTCAGAATTGCACCTTGCAATGCGGAGAAATTACTGTTTGTGCATCTACAATATTCATTGATTTTTGCCATTGAAAAACATCATGTTATTCATATACCAGAAATGTTTGAAGCTACTGACTGAATGAAAGGAGCTGGCATCTCACTCTCTTTGAATCTTTTTTATCATGCTAAGAGGAGCAGGAAAAAGCAAAAAATTTCAGAATTGCACCTTGCAATGCGGAGAAATTACTGTTTGTGCATTTACAATATTCATTGATTTTTGCCATTGAAAAACGTCCAGAAATGATTGAAGCTACTGACTGAATGAAAGGAGCTGGCATCTCACTCTCTTTGAATCTTGTTTATCATGCTAAGAGGAGCAGGAAAAAGCAAAAAATTTCAGAATTGCACCTTGCAATGCGGAGAAATTACTGTTTGTGCATTTACAATATTCATTGATTTTTGCCATTGAAAAACGTCCAGAAATGATTGAAGCTACTGACTGAATGAAAGGAGCTGGCATCTCACTCTCTTTGAATCTTCTTTATCATGCTAAGAGGAGCAGGAAAAAGCAAAAAATTTCAGAATTGCACCTTGCAATGCGGAGAAATTACTGTTTGTGCATTTACAATATTCATTGATTTTTGCCATTGAAAAACATCATGTTATTCATATACCAGAAATGATTGAAGCTACTGACTGAATGAAAGGAGCTGGCATCTCATTCTCTTTGAATCTTCTTTATCATGCTAAGAGGAGCAGGAAAAAGCAAAAAATTTCAGAATTGCACCTTGCAATGCGGAGAAATTACTGTTTGTGCATTTACAATATTCATTGATTTTTGCCATTGAAAAACGTCCAGAAATGATTGAAGCTACTGACTGAATGAAAGGAGCTGGCATCTCACTCTCTTTGAATCTTCTTTATCATGCTAAGAGGAGCAGGAAAAAGCAAAAAATTTCAGAATTGCACCTTGCAATGCGGAGAAATTACTGTTTGTGCATTTACAATATTCATTGATTTTTGCCATTGAAAAACGTCCAGAAATGATTGAAGCTACTGACTGAATGAAAGGAGCTGGCATCTCACTCTCTTTGAATCTTCTTTATCATGCTAAGAGGAGCAGGAAAAAGCAAAAAATTTCAGAATTGCACCTTGCAATGCGGAGAAATTACTGTTTGTGCATTTACAATATTCATTGATTTTTGCCATTGAAAAACGTCCAGAAATGATTGAAGCTACTGACTGAATGAAAGGAGCTGGCATCTCACTCTCTTTGAATCTTGTTTATCATGCTAAGAGGAGCAGGAAAAAGCAAAAAATTTCAGAATTGCACCTTGCAATGCGGAGAAATTACTGTTTGTGCATTTACAATATTCATTGATTTTTGCCATAGGAAAACGTCCAGAAATGATTGAAGCTACTGACTGAATGAAAGGAGTTGGCATCTCACTCTCTTTGAATCTTCTTTATCATGCTAAGAGGAGCAGGAAAAAGCAAAAAATTTCAGAATTGCACCTTGCAATGCGGAGAAATTACTGTTTGTGCATTTACAATATTCATTGATTTTTGCCATTGAAAAAGGTCCAGAAATGATTGAAGCTACTGACTGAATGAAAGGAGCTGGCATCTCACTCTCTTTGAATCTTGTTTATCATGCTAAGAGGAGCAGGAAAAAGCAAAAATTTTCAGAATTGCACCTTGCAATGCGGAGAAATTACTGTTTGTGCATTTACAATATTCAATGATTTTTGCCATTGAAAAACGTCCAGAAATGATTGAAGCTACTGACTGAATGAAAGGAGCTGGCATCTCACTCTCTTTGAATCTTCTTTACCATGCTAAGAGGAGCAGGAAAAAGCAAAAAATTTCAGAATTGCACCTTGCAATGCGGAGAAATTACTGTTTGTGCATTTACAATATTCATTGCTTTTTGCCATTGAAAAAGGTCCAGAAATGATTGAAGCTACTGACTGAATGAAAGGAGCTGGCATCTCACTCTCTTTGAATCTTGTTTATCATGCTAAGAGGAGCAGGAAAAAGCAAAAATTTTCAGAATTGCACCTTGCAATGCGGAGAAATTACTGTTTGTGCATTTACAATATTCAATGATTTTTGCCATTGAAAAACGTCCAGAAATGATTGAAGCTACTGACTGAATGAAAGGAGCTGGCATCTCACTCTCTTTGAATCTTCTTTACCATGCTAAGAGGAGCAGGAAAAAGCAAAAAATTTCAGAATTGCACCTTGCAATGCGGAGAAATTACTGTTTGTGCATTTACAATATTCATTGATTTTTGCCATTGAAAAACATCATGTTATTCATATACCAGAAATGTTTGAAGCTACTGACTGAATGAAAGGAGCTGGCATCTCACTCTCTTTGAATCTTCTTTATCATGCTAAGAGGAGCAGGAAAAAGCAAAAAATTTCAGAATTGCACCTTGCAATGCGGAGAAATTACTGTTTGTGCATTTACAATATTCATTGATTTTTGCCATTGAAAAACGTCCAGAAATGATTGTAGCTACTGACTGAATGAAAGGAGCTGGCATCTCACTCTCTTTGAGTCTTCTTTATCATGCTGAGAGGAGCAGAAAAAAGCAAAAAATTTCAGAATTGCACCTTGCAATGCGGAGAAATTACTGTTTGTGCATTTACAATATTCATTGATTTTTGCCATTGAAAAACGTCCAGAAATGATTGAAGCTACTGACTGAATGAAAGGAGCTGGCATCTCACTCTCTTTGAATCTTGTTTATCATGCTAAGAGGAGCAGGAAAAAGCAAAAAATTTCAGAATTGCACCTTGCAATGCGGAGAAATTACTGTTTGTGCATTTACAATATTCATTGATTTTTGCCATTGAAAAACGTCCAGAAATGATTGAAGCTACTGACTGAATGAAAGGAGCTGGCATCTCACTCTCTTTGAATCTTCTTTACCATGCTAAGAGGAGCAGGAAAAAGCAAAAAATTTCAGAATTGCACCTTGCAATGCGGAGAAATTACTGTTTGTGCATTTACAATATTCATTGATTTTTGCCATTGAAAAACATCATGTTATTCATATACCAGAAATGTTTGAAGCTACTGACTGAAGGAAAGGAGCTGGCATCTCACTCTCTTTGAATCTTCTTTATCATGCTTAGAGGAGCAGGAAAAAGCAAAAAATTTCAGAATTGCACCTTGCAATGCGGAGAAATTACTGTTTGTGCATTTACAATATTCATTGATTTTTGCCATTGAAAAACGTCAAGAAATGATTGAAGCTACTGACTGAATGAAAGGAGCTGGCATCTCACTCTCTTTGAATCTTGTTTATCATGCTAAGAGGAGCAGGAAAAAGCAAAAAATTTCAGAATTGCACCTTGCAATGCGGAGAAATTACTGTTTGTGCATTTACAATATTCATTGATTTTTGCCATTGAAAAACGTCCAGAAATGATTGAAGCTACTGACTGAATGAAAGGAGCTGGCATCTCATTCTCTTTGAATCTTCTTTATCATGCTAAGAGGAGCAGGAAAAAGCAAAAAATTTCAGAATTGCACCTTGCAATGCGGAGAAATTACTGTTTGTGCATTTACAATATTCATTGATTTTTGCCATTGAAAAACATCATGTTATTCATATACCAGAAATGATTGAAGCTACTGACTGAATGAAAGGAGCTGGCATCTCACTCTCTTTGAATCTTCTTTATCATGCTAAGATGAGCAGGAAAAAGCAAAAAATTTCAGAATTGCACCTTGCAATGCGGAGAAATTACTGTTTGTGCATTTACAATATTCAATGATTTTTGCCATTGAAAAACGTCCAGAAATGATTGAAGCTACTGACTGAATGAAAGGAGCTGGCATCTCACTCTCTTTGAATCTTCTTTATCATGCTAAGAGGAGCAGGAAAAAGCAAAAAATTTCAGAATTGCACCTTGCAATGCGGAGAAATTACTGTTTGTGCATCTACAATATTCATTGATTTTTGCCATTGAAAAACATCATGTTATTCATATACCAGAAATGTTTGAAGCTACTGACTGAATGAAAGGAGCTGGCATCTCACTCTCTTTGAATCTTTTTTATCATGCTAAGAGGAGCAGGAAAAAGCAAAAAATTTCAGAATTGCACCTTGCAATGCGGAGAAATTACTGTTTGTGCATTTACAATATTCATTGATTTTTGCCATTGAAAAACGTCCAGAAATGATTGAAGCTACTGACTGAATGAAAGGAGCTGGCATCTCACTCTCTTTGAATCTTGTTTATCATGCTAAGAGGAGCAGGAAAAAGCAAAAAATTTCAGAATTGCACCTTGCAATGCGGAGAAATTACTGTTTGTGCATTTACAATATTCATTGATTTTTGCCATTGAAAAACGTCCAGAAATGATTGAAGCTACTGACTGAATGAAAGGAGCTGGCATCTCACTCTCTTTGAATCTTCTTTATCATGCTAAGAGGAGCAGGAAAAAGCAAAAATTTTCAGAATTGCACCTTGCAATGCGGAGAAATTACTGTTTGTGCATTTACAATATTCATTGATTTTTGCCATTGAAAAACATCATGTTATTCATATACCAGAAATGATTGAAGCTACTGACTGAATGAAAGGAGCTGGCATCTCATTCTCTTTGAATCTTCTTTATCATGCTAAGAGGAGCAGGAAAAAGCAAAAAATTTCAGAATTGCACCTTGCAATGCGGAGAAATTACTGTTTGTGCATTTACAATATTCATTGATTTTTGCCATTGAAAAACGTCCAGAAATGATTGAAGCTACTGACTGAATGAAAGGAGCTGGCATCTCACTCTCTTTGAATCTTCTTTATCATGCTAAGAGGAGCAGGAAAAAGCAAAAAATTTCAGAATTGCACCTTGCAATGCGGAGAAATTACTGTTTGTGCATTTACAATATTCATTGATTTTTGCCATTGAAAAACGTCCAGAAATGATTGAAGCTACTGACTGAATGAAAGGAGCTGGCATCTCACTCTCTTTGAATCTTCTTTATCATGCTAAGAGGAGCAGGAAAAAGCAAAAAATTTCAGAATTGCACCTTGCAATGCGGAGAAATTACTGTTTGTGCATTTACAATATTCATTGATTTTTGCCATTGAAAAACGTCCAGAAATGATTGAAGCTACTGACTGAATGAAAGGAGCTGGCATCTCACTCTCTTTGAATCTTGTTTATCATGCTAAGAGGAGCAGGAAAAAGCAAAAAATTTCAGAATTGCACCTTGCAATGCGGAGAAATTACTGTTTGTGCATTTACAATATTCATTGATTTTTTTCCATAGGAAAACGTCCAGAAATGATTGAAGCTACTGACTGAATGAAAGGAGCTGGCATCTCACTCTCTTTGAATCTTCTTTATCATGCTAAGAGGAGCAGGAAAAAGCAAAAAATTTCAGAATTGCACCTTGCAATGCGGAGAAATTACTGTTTGTGCATTTACAATATTCATTGATTTTTGCCATTGAAAAACGTCCAGAAATGATTGAAGCTACTGACTGAATGAAAGGAGCTGGCATCTCACTCTCTTTGAATCTTGTTTATCATGCTAAGAGGAGCAGGAAAAAGCAAAAATTTCAGAATTGCACCTTGCAATGCGGAGAAATTACTGTTTGTGCATTTACAATATTCAATGATTTTTGCCATTGAAAAACGTCCAGAAATGATTGAAGCTACTGACTGAATGAAAGGAGCTGGCATCTCACTCTCTTTGAATCTTCTTTACCATGCTAAGAGGAGCAGGAAAAAGCAAAAAATTTCAGAATTGCACCTTGCAATGCGGAGAAATTACTGTTTGTGCATTTACAATATTCATTGATTTTTGCCATTGAAAAACATCATGTTATTCATATACCAGAAATGTTTGAAGCTACTGACTGAATGAAAGGAGCAGGCATCTCACTCTCTTTGAATCTTCTTTATCATGCTAAGAGGAGCAGGAAAAAGCAAAAAATTTCAGAATTGCACCTTGCAATGCGGAGAAATTACTGTTTGTGCATTTACAATATTCATTGATTTTTGCCATTGAAAAACGTCCAGAAATGATTGTAGCTACTGACTGAATGAAAGGAGCTGGCATCTCACTCTCTTTGAATCTTCTTTATCATGCTAAGAGGAGCAGGAAAAAGCAAAAAATTTCAGAATTGCACCTTGCAATGCGGAGAAATTACTGTTTGTGCATTTACAATATTCATTGATTTTTGCCATTGAAAAACGTCCAGAAATGATTGAAGCTACTGACTGAATGAAAGGAGCTGGCATCTCACTCTCTTTGAATCTTGTTTATCATGCTAAGAGGAGCAGGAAAAAGCAAAAAATTTCAGAATTGCACCTTGCAATGCGGAGAAATTACTGTTTGTGCATTTACAATATTCATTGATTTTTGCCATTGAAAAACGTCCAGAAATGATTGAAGCTACTGACTGAATGAAAGGAGCTGGCATCTCACTCTCTTTGAATCTTCTTTATCATGCTAAGAGGAGCAGGAAAAAGCAAAAAATTTCAGAATTGCACCTTGCAATGCGGAGAAATTACTGTTTGTGCATTTACAATATTCATTGATTTTTGCCATTGAAAAACATCATGTTATTCATATACCAGAAATGTTTGAAGCTACTGACTGAATGAAAGGAGCTGGCATCTCACTCTCTTTGAGTCTTCTTTATCATGCTGAGAGGAGCAGAAAAAAGCAAAAAATTTCAGAATTGCACCTTGCAATGCGGAGAAATTACTGTTTGTGCATTTACAATATTCATTGATTTTTGCCATTGAAAAACGTCCAGAAATGATTGAAGCTACTGACTGAATGAAAGGAGCTGGCATCTCACTCTCTTTGAATCTTGTTTATCATGCTAAGAGGAGCAGGAAAAAGCAAAAAATTTCAGAATTGCACCTTGCAATGCGGAGAAATTACTGTTTGTGCATTTACAATATTCATTGATTTTTGCCATTGAAAAACGTCCAGAAATGATTGAAGCTACTGACTGAATGAAAGGAGCTGGCATCTCACTCTCTTTGAATCTTCTTTATCATGCTAAGAGGAGCAGGAAAAAGCAAAAAATTTCAGAATTGCACCTTGCAATGCGGAGAAATTACTGTTTGTGCATTTACAATATTCATTGATTTTTGCCATTGAAAAACATCATGTTATTCATATACCAGAAATGATTGAAGCTACTGACTGAATGAAAGGAGCTGGCATCTCACTCTCTTTGAATCTTCTTTATCATGCTAAGAGGAGCAGGAAAAAGCAAAAAATTTCAGAATTGCACCTTGCAATGTGGAGAAATTACTGTTTGTGCATTTACAATATTCAATGATTTTTGCCATTGAAAAACGTCCAGAAATGATTGAAGCTACTGACTGAATGAAAGGAGCTGGCATCTCACTCTCTTTGAATCTTCTTTATCATGCTAAGAGGAGCAGGAAAAAGCAAAAAATTTCAGAATTGCACCTTGCAATGCGGAGAAATTACTGTTTGTGCATTTACAATATTCATTGATTTTTGCCATTGAAAAACATCATGTTATTCATATACCAGAAATGATTGAAGCTACTGACTGAATGAAAGGAGCTGGCATCTCACTCTCTTTGAATCTTCTTTATCATGCTAAGAGGAGCAGGAAAAAGCAAAAAATTTCAGAATTGCACCTTGCAATGCGGAGAAATTACTGTTTGTGCATTTACAATATTCAATGATTTTTGCCATTGAAAAACGTCCAGAAATGATTGAAGCTACTGACTGAATGAAAGGAGCTGGCATCTCACTCTCTTTGAATCTTCTTTATCATGCTAAGAGGAGCAGGAAAAAGCAAAAAATTTCAGAATTGCACCTTGCAATGCGGAGAAATTACTGTTTGTGCATTTACAATATTCATTGATTTTTGCCATTGAAAAACATCATGTTATTCATATACCAGAAATGTTTGAAGCTACTGACTGAAGGAAAGGAGCTGGCATCTCACTCTCTTTGAATCTTCTTTATCATGCTTAGAGGAGCAGGAAAAAGCAAAAAATTTCAGAATTGCACCTTGCAATGCGGAGAAATTACTGTTTGTGCATTTACAATATTCATTGATTTTTGCCATTGACAAACGTCCAGAAATGATTGAAGCTACTGACTGAATGAAAGGAGCTGGCATCTCACTCTCTTTGAATCTTGTTTATCATGCTAAGAGGAGCAGGAAAAAGCAAAAAATTTCAGAATTGCACCTTGCAATGCGGAGAAATTACTGTTTGTGCATTTACAATATTCATTGATTTTTGCCATTGAAAAACGTCCAGAAATGATTGAAGCTACTGACTGAATGAAAGGAGCTGGCATCTCATTCTCTTTGAATCTTCTTTATCATGCTAAGAGGAGCAGGAAAAAGCAAAAAATTTCAGAATTGCACCTTGCAATGTGGAGAAATTACTGTTTGTGCATTTACAATATTCATTGATTTTTGCCATTGAAAAACATCATGTTATTCATATACCAGAAATGATTGAAGCTACTGACTGAATGAAAGGAGCTGGCATCTCACTCTCTTTGAATCTTCTTTATCATGCTAAGGTGAGCAGGAAAAAGCAAAAAAATTCAGAATTGCACCTTGCAATGCGGAGAAATTGCTGTTTGTGCATTTACAATATTCAATGATTTTTGCCATTGAAAAACGTCCAGAAATGATTGAAGCTACTGACTGAATGAAAGGAGCTGGCATCTCATTCTCTTTGAATCTTCTTTATCATGCTAAGAGGAGCAGGAAAAAGCAAAAAATTTCAGAATTGCACCTTGCAATGCGGAGAAATTACTGTTTGTGCATCTACAATATTCATTGATTTTTGCCATTGAAAAACATCATGCTATTCATATACCAGAAATGTTTGAAGCTACTGACTGAATGATAGGAGCTGGCATCTCACTCTCTTTGAATCTTTTTTATCATGCTAAGAGGAGCAGGAAAAAGCAAAAAATTTCAGAATTGCACCTTGCAATGCGGAGAAATTACTGTTTGTGCATTTACAATATTCATTGATTTTTGCCATTGAAAAACGTCCAGAAATGATTGAAGCTACTGACTGAATGAAAGGAACTGGCATCTCACTCTCTTTGAATCTTCTTTATCATGCTAAGAGGAGCAGGAAAAAGCAAAAAATTTCAGAATTGCACCTTGCAATGCGGAGAAATTACTGTTTGTGCATTTACAATATTCATTGATTTTTGCCATTGAAAAACATCATGTTATTCATATACCAGAAATGATTGAAGCTACTGACTGAATGAAAGGAGCTGGCATCTCATTCTCTTTGAATCTTCTTTATCATGCTAAGAGGAGCAGGAAAAAGCAAAAAATTTCAGAATTGCACCTTGCAATGCGGAGAAATTACTGTTTGTGCATTTACAATATTCAATGATTTTTGCCATTGAAAAACGTCCAGAAATGATTGAAGCTACTGACTGAATGAAAGGAGCTGGCATCTCACTCTCTTTGAATCTTGTTTATCATGCTAAGAGGAGCAGGAAAAAGCAAAAAATTTCAGAATTGCACCTTGCAATGCGGAGAAATTACTGTCTGTGCATTTACAATATTCATTGATTTTTGCCACTGAAAAACGTCCAGAAATGATTGAAGCTACTGACTGAATGAAAGGAGCTGGCATCTCACTCTCTTTGATTCTTCTTTATCATGCTAAGAGGAGCAGGAAAAAGCAAAAAATTTCAGAATTGCACCTTGCAATGTGGAGAAATTACTGTTTGTGCATTTACAATATTCATTGATTTTTGCCATTGAAAAACGTCCAGAAATGATTGAAGCTACTGACTGAATGAAAGGAGCTGGCATCTCACTCTCTTTGAATCTTCTTTATCATGCTAAGAGGAGCAGGAAAAAGCAAAAAATTTCAGAATTGCACCTTGCAATGCGGAGAAATTACTGTTTGTGCATTTACAATATTCATTGATTTTTGCCTTTGAAAAACATCATGTTATTCATATACCAGAAATGTTTGAAGCTACTGACTGAAAGAAAGGAGCTGGCATCTCACTCTCTTTGAATCTTCTTTATCATGCTTAGAGGAGCAGGATAAAGCAAAAAATTTCAGAATTGCACCTTGCAATGCGGAGAAATTACTGTTTGTGCATTTACAATATTCATTGATTTTTGCCATTGACAAACGTCCAGAAATGATTGAAGCTACTGACTGAATGAAAGGAGCTGGCATCTCACTCTCTTTGAATCTTGTTTATCATGCTAAGAGGAGCAGGAAAAAGCAAAAAATTTCAGAATTGCACCTTGCAATGCGGAGAAATTACTGTTTGTGCATTTACAATATTCATTGATTTTTGCCATTGAAAAACGTCCAGAAATGATTGAAGCTACTGACTGAATGAAAGGAGCTGGCATCTCATTCTCTTTGAATCTTCTTTATCATGCTAAGAGGAGCAGGAAAAAGCAAAAAATTTCAGAATTGCACCTTGCAATGCGGAGAAATTACTGTTTGTGCATTTACAATATTCATTGATTTTTGCCATTGAAAAACATCATGTTATTCATATACCAGAAATGATTGAAGCTACTGACTGAATGAAAGGAGCTGGCATCTCACTCTCTTTGAATCTTCTTTATCATGCTAAGGTGAGCAGGAAAAAGCAAAAAAATTCAGAATTGCACCTTGCAATGCGGAGAAATTGCTGTTTGTGCATTTACAATATTCAATGATTTTTGCCATTGAAAAACGTCCAGAAATGATTGAAGCTACTGACTGAATGAAAGGAGCTGGCATCTCACTCTCTTTGAATCTTCTTTATTATGCTAAGAGGAGCAGGAAAAAGCAAAAAATTTCAGAATTGCACCTTGCAATGCGGAGAAATTACTGTTTGTGCATCTACAATATTCATTGATTTTTGCCATTGAAAAACATCATGTTATTCATATACCAGAAATGTTTGAAGCTACTGACTGAATGAAAGGAGCTGGCATCTCACTCTCTTTGAATCTTTTTTATCATGCTAAGAGGAGCAGGAAAAAGCAAAAAATTTCAGAATTGCACCTTGCAATGCGGAGAAATTACTGTTTGTGCATTTACAATATTCATTGATTTTTGCCATTGAAAAACGTCCAGAAATGATTGAAGCTACTGACTGAATGAAAGGAACTGGCATCTCACTCTCTTTGAATCTTGTTTATCATGCTAAGAGGAGCAGGAAAAAGCAAAAAATTTCAGAATTGCACCTTGCAATGCGGAGAAATTACTGTTTGTGCATTTACAATATTCATTGATTTTTGCCATTGAAAAACGTCCAGAAATGATTGAAGCTACTGACTGAATGAAAGGAGCTGGCATCTCACTCTCTTTGAATCTTCTTTATCATGCTAAGAGGAGCAGGAAAAAGCAAAAAATTTCAGAATTGCACCTTGCAATGCGGAGAAATTACCGTTTGTGCATTTACAATATTCATTGATTTTTGCCATTGAAAAACATCATGTTATTCATATACCAGAAATGATTGAAGCTACTGACTGAATGAAAGGAGCTGGCATCTCATTCTCTTTGAATCTTCTTTATCATGCTAAGAGGAGCAGGAAAAAGCAAAAAATTTCAGAATTGCACCTTGCAATGCGGAGAAATTACTGTTTGTGCATTTACAATATTCAATGATTTTTGCCATTGAAAAACGTCCAGAAATGATTGAAGCTACTGACTGAATGAAAGGAGCTGGCATCTCACTCTCTTTGAATCTTCTTTATCATGCTAAGAGGAGCAGGAAAAAGCAAAAAATTTCAGAATTGCACCTTGCAATGCGGAGAAATTACTGTTTGTGCATTTACAATATTCATTGATTTTTGCCATTGAAAAACGTCCAGAAATGATTGAAGCTACTGACTGAGTGAAAGGAGCTGGCATCTCACTCTCTTTGAATCTTCTTTATCATGCTAAGAGGAGCAGGAAAAAGCAAAACATTTCAGAATTCCACCTTGCAATGCGGAGAAATTACTGTTTGTGCATTTACAATATTCATTGATTTTTGCCATTGAAAAACGTCCAGAAATGATTGAAGCTACTGACTGAATGAAAGGAGCTGGCATCTCACTCTCTTTGAATCTTCTTTATCATGCTAAGAGGAGCAGGAAAAAGCAAAAAATTTCAGAATTGCACCTTGCAATGCGGAGAAATTACTGTTTGTGCATTTACAATATTCATTGATTTTTGCCATTGAAAAACGTCCAGAAATGATTGAAGCTACTGACTGAATGAAAGGAGCTGGCATCTCACTCTCTTTGAATCTTCTTTATCATGCTAAGAGGAGCAGGAAAAAGCAAAAAATTTCAGAATTGCACCTTGCAATGCGGAGAAATTACTGTTTGTGCATTTACAATATTCATTGATTTTTGCCATTGAAAAACGTCCAGAAATGATTGAAGCTACTGACTGAATGAAAGGAGCTGGCATCTCACTCTCTTTGAATCTTGTTTATCATGCTAAGAGGAGCAGGAAAAAGCAAAAATTTCAGAATTGCACCTTGCAATGCGGAGAAATTACTGTTTGTGCATTTACAATATTCAATGATTTTTGCCATTGAAAAACGTCCAGAAATGATTGAAGCTACTGACTGAATGAAAGGAGCTGGCATCTCACTCTCTTTGAATCTTCTTTACCATGCTAAGAGGAGCAGGAAAAAGCAAAAAATTTCAGAATTGCACCTTGCAATGCGGAGAAATTACTGTTTGTGCATTTACAATATTCATTGATTTTTGCCATTGAAAAACATCATGTTATTCATATACCAGAAATGTTTGAAGCTACTGACTGAATGAAAGGAGCTGGCATCTCACTCTCTTTGAATCTTCTTTATCATGCTAAGAGGAGCAGGAAAAAGCAAAAAATTTCAGAATTGCACCTTGCAATGCGGAGAAATTACTGTCTGTGCATTTACAATATTCATTGATTTTTGCCACTGAAAAACGTCCAGAAATGATTGAAGCTACTGACTGAATGAAAGGAGCTGGCATCTCACTCTCTTTGATTCTTCTTTATCATGCTAAGAGGAGCAGGAAAAAGCAAAAAATTTCAGAATTGCACCTTGCAATGTGGAGAAATTACTGTTTGTGCATTTACAATATTCATTGATTTTTGCCATTGAAAAACGTCCAGAAATGATTGAAGCTACTGACTGAATGAAAGGAGCTGGCATCTCACTCTCTTTGAATCTTCTTTATCATGCTAAGAGGAGCAGGAAAAAGCAAAAAATTTCAGAATTGCACCTTGCAATGCGGAGAAATTACTGTTTGTGCATTTACAATATTCATTGATTTTTGCCATTGAAAAACATCATGTTATTCATATACCAGAAATGTTTGAAGCTACTGACTGAAGGAAAGGAGCTGGCATCTCACTCTCTTTGAATCTTCTTTATCATGCTTAGAGGAGCAGGAAAAAGCAAAAAATTTCAGAATTGCACCTTGCAATGCGGAGAAATTACTGTTTGTGCATTTACAATATTCATTGATTTTTGCCATTGAAAAACGTCCAGAAATGATTGAAGCTACTGACTGAATGAAAGGAGCTGGCATCTCACTCTCTTTGAATCTTGTTTATCATGCTAAGAGGAGCAGAAAAAGCAAAAAATTTCAGAATTGCACCTTGCAATGCGGAGAAATTACTGTTTGTGCATTTACAATATTCATTGATTTTTGCCATTGAAAAACGTCCAGAAATGATTGAAGCTACTGACTGAATGAAAGGAGCTGGCATCTCATTCTCTTTGAATCTTCTTTATCATGCTAAGAGGAGCAGGAAAAAGCAAAAAATTTCAGAATTGCACCTTGCAATGCGGAGAAATTACTGTTTGTGCATTTACAATATTCATTGATTTTTGCCATTGAAAAACATCATGTTATTCATATACCAGAAATGATTGAAGCTACTGACTGAATGAAAGGAGCTGGCATCTCACTCTCTTTGAATCTTCTTTATCATGCTAAGATGAGCAGGAAAAAGCAAAAAATTTCAGAATTGCACCTTGCAATGCGGAGAAATTACTGTTTGTGCATTTACAATATTCAATGATTTTTGCCATTGAAAAACGTCCAGAAATGATTGAAGCTACTGACTGAATGAAAGGAGCTGGCATCTCACTCTCTTTGAATCTTCTTTATCATGCTAAGAGGAGCAGGAAAAAGCAAAAAATTTCAGAATTGCACCTTGCAATGCGGAGAAATTACTGTTTGTGCATCTACAATATTCATTGATTTTTGCCATTGAAAAACATCATGTTATTCATATACCAGAAATGTTTGAAGCTACTGACTGAATGAAAGGAGCTGGCACCTCACTCTCTTTGAATCTTTTTTATCATGCTAAGAGGAGCAGGAAAAAGCAAAAAATTTCAGAATTGCACCTTGCAATGCGGAGAAATTACTGTTTGTGCATTTACAATATTCATTGATTTTTGCCATTGAAAAACGTCCAGAAATGATTGAAGCTACTGACTGAATGAAAGGAGCTGGCATCTCACTCTCTTTGAATCTTGTTTATCATGCTAAGAGGAGCAGGAAAAAGCAAAAAATTTCAGAATTGCACCTTGCAATGCGGAGAAATTACTGTTTGTGCATTTACAATATTCATTGATTTTTGCCATTGAAAAACGTCCAGAAATGATTGAAGCTACTGACTGAATGAAAGGAGCTGGCATCTCACTCTCTTTGAATCTTCTTTATCATGCTAAGAGGAGCAGGAAAAAGCAAAAAATTTCAGAATTGCACCTTGCAATGCGGAGAAATTACTGTTTGTGCATTTACAATATTCATTGATTTTTGCCATTGAAAAACATCATGTTATTCATATACCAGAAATGATTGAAGCTACTGACTGAATGAAAGGAGATGGCATCTCATTCTCTTTGAATCTTCTTTATCATGCTAAGAGGAGCAGGAAAAAGCAAAAAATTTCAGAATTGCACCTTGCAATGCGGAGAAATTACTGTTTGTGCATTTACAATATTCATTGATTTTTGCCATTGAAAAACGTCCAGAAATGATTGAAGCTACTGACTGAATGAAAGGAGCTGGCATCTCACTCTCTTTGAATCTTCTTTATCATGCTAAGAGGAGCAGGAAAAAGCAAAAAATTTCAGAATTGCACCTTGCAATGCGGAGAAATTACTGTTTGTGCATTTACAATATTCATTGATTTTTGCCATTGAAAAATGTCCAGAAATGATTGAAGCTACTGACTGAATGAAAGGAGCTGGCATCTCACTCTCTTTGAATCTTCTTTATCATGCTAAGAGGAGCAGGAAAAAGCAAAAAATTTCAGAATTGCACCTTGCAATGCGGAGAAATTACTGTTTGTGCATTTACAATATTCATTGATTTTTGCCATTGAAAAACGTCCAGAAATGATTGAAGCTACTGACTGAATGAAAGGAGCTGGCATCTCACTCTCTTTGAATCTTGTTTATCATGCTAAGAGGAGCAGGAAAAAGCAAAAAATTTCAGAATTGCACCTTGCAATGCGGAGAAATTACTGTTTGTGCATTTACAATATTCATTGATTTTTGCCATAGGAAAACGTCCAGAAATGATTGAAGCTACTGACTGAATGAAAGGAGCTGGCATCTCACTCTCTTTGAATCTTCTTTATCATGCTAAGAGGAGCAGGAAAAAGCAAAAAATTTCAGAATTGCACCTTGCAATGCGGAGAAATTACTGTTTGTGCATTTACAATATTCATTGATTTTTGCCATTGAAAAACGTCCAGAAATGATTGAAGCTACTGACTGAATGAAAGGAGCTGGCATCTCACTCTCTTTGAATCTTGTTTATCATGCTAAGAGGAGCAGGAAAAAGCAAAAATTTCAGAATTGCACCTTGCAATGCGGAGAAATTACTGTTTGTGCATTTACAATATTCAATGATTTTTGCCATTGAAAAACGTCCAGAAATGATTGAAGCTACTGACTGAATGAAAGGAGCTGGCATCTCACTCTCTTTGAATCTTCTTTACCATGCTAAGAGGAGCAGGAAAAAGCAAAAAATTTCAGAATTGCACCTTGCAATGCGGAGAAATTACTGTTTGTGCATTTACAATATTCATTGATTTTTGCCATTGAAAAACATCATGTTATTCATATACCAGAAATGATTGAAGCTACTGACTGAATGAAAGGAGCTGGCATCTCACTCTCTTTGAATCTTCTTTATCATGCTAAGAGGAGCAGGAAAAAGCAAAAAATTTCAGAATTGCACCTTGCAATGCGGAGAAATTACTGTTTGTGCATTTACAATATTCATTGATTTTTGCCATTGAAAAACATCATGTTATTCATATACCAGAAATGTTTGAAGCTACTGACTGAATGAAAGGAGCTGGCATCTCACTCTCTTTGAATCTTCTTTATCATGCTAAGAGGAGCAGGAAAAAGCAAAAAATTTCAGAATTGCACCTTGCAATGCGGAGAAATTACTGTTTGTGCATTTACAATATTCATTTATTTTTGCCATTGAAAAACGTCCAGAAATGATTGAAGCTACTGACTGAATGAAAGGAGCTGGCATCTCACTCTCTTTGAATCTTCTTTATCATGCTAAGAGGAGCAGGAAAAAGCAAAAAATTTCAGAATTGCACCTTGCAATGCGGAGAAATTACTGTTTGTGCATTTACAATATTCATTGATTTTTGCCATTGAAAAACGTCCAGAAATGATTGAAGCTACTGACTGAATGAAAGGAGCTGGCATCTCACTCTCTTTGAATCTTCTTTATCATGCTAAGAGGAGCAGGAAAAAGCAAAAAATTTCAGAATTGCACCTTGCAATGCGGAGAAATTACTGTTTGTGCATTTACAATATTCATTGATTTTTGCCATTGAAAAACGTCCAGAAATGATTGAAGCTACTGACTGAATGAAAGGAGCTGGCATCTCACTCTCTTTGAATCTTCTTTATCATGCTAAGAGGAGCAGGAAAAAGCAAAAAATTTCAGAATTGCACCTTGCAATGCGGAGAAATTACTGTTTGTGCATTTACAATATTCATTGATTTTTGCCATTGAAAAACATCATGTTATTCATATACCAGAAATGATTGAAGCTACTGACTGAATGAAAGGAGCTGGCATCTCACTCTCTTTGAATCTTCTTTATCATGCTAAGAGAAGCAGGAAAAAGCAAAAAATTTCAGAATTGCACCTTGCAATGCGGAGAAATTACTGTTTGTGCATTTACAATATTCAATGATTTTTGCCATTGAAAAACGTCCAGAAATGATTGAAGCTACTGACTGAATGAAAGGAGCTGGCATCTCACTCTCTTTGAATCTTCTTTATCATGCTAAGAGGAGCAGGAAAAAGCAAAAAATTTCAGAATTGCACCTTGCAATGCGGAGAAATTACTGTTTGTGCATTTACAATATTCATTGATTTTTGCCATTGAAAAACATCATGTTATTCATATTCCAGAAATGATTGAAGCTACTGACTGAATGAAAGGAGCTGGCATCTCACTATTTGAATCTTCTTTATCATGCTAAGAGGAGCAGGAAAAAGCAAAAAATTTCAGAATTGCACCTTGCAATGCGGAGAAATTACTGTTTGTGCATTTACAATATTCAATGATTTTTGCCATTGAAAAACGTCCAGAAATGATTGAAGCTACTGACTGAATGAAAGGAGCTGGCATCTCACTCTCTTTGAATCTTCTTTATCATGCTAAGAGGAGCAGGAAAAAGCAAAAAATTTCAGAATTGCACCTTGCAATGCGGAGAAATTACTGTTTGTGCATTTACAATATTCATTGATTTTTGCCATTGAAAAACATCATGTTATTCATATACCAGAAATGTTTGAAGCTACTGACTGAATGAAAGGAGCTGGCATCTCACTCTCTTTGAATCTTCTTTATCATGCTAAGAGGAGCAGGAAAAAGCAAAAAATTTCAGAATTGCACCTTGCAATGCGGAGAAATTAGTTTGTGCATTTACAATATTCATTGATTTTTGCCATTGAAAAACGTCCAGAAATGATTGAAGCTACTGACTGAATGAAAAGAGCTGGCATCTCACTCTCTTTGAATCTTGTTTATCACGCTAAGAGGAGCAGGAAAAAGCAAAAAATTTCAGAATTGCACCTTGCAATGCGGAGAAATTACTGTTTGTGCATTTACAATATTCATTGATTTTTGCCATTGAAAAACGTCCAGAAATGATTGAAGCTACTGACTGAATGAAAGGAGCTGGCATCTCACTCTCTTTGAATCTTCTTTATCATGCTAAGAGGAGCAGGAAAAAGCAAAAAATTTCAGAATTGCACCTTGCAATGCGGAGAAATTACTGTTTGTGCATTTACAATATTCATTGATTTTTGCCATTGAAAAACATCATGTTATTCATATACCAGAAATGATTGAAGCTACTGACTGAATGAAAGGAGCTGGCATCTCACTCTCTTTGAATCTTCTTTATCATGCTAAGAGGAGCAGGAAAAAGCAAAAAATTTCAGAATTGCACCTTGCAATGCGGAGAAATTACTGTATGTGCATTTACAATATTCAATGATTTTTGCCATTGAAAAACGTCCAGAAATGATTGAAGCTACTGACTGAATGAAAGGAGCTGGCATCTCACTCTCTTTGAATCTTCTTTATCATGCTAAGAGGAGCAGGAAAAAGCAAAAAATTTCAGAATTGCACCTTGCAATGCGGAGAAATTACTGTTTGTGCATTTACAATATTCATTGATTTTTGCCATTGAAAAACATCATGTTATTCATATTCCAGAAATGATTGAAGCTACTGACTGAATGAAAGGAGCTGGCATCTCACTCTCTTTGAATCTTCTTTATCATGCTAAGAGGAGCAGGAAAAAGCAAAAAATTTCAGAATTGCACCTTGCAATGCGGAGAAATTACTGTTTGTGCATTTACAATATTCAATGATTTTTGCCATTGAAAAACGTCCAGAAATGATTGAAGCTACTGACTGAATGAAAGGAGCTGGCATCTCACTCTCTTTGAATCTTCTTTATCATGCTAAGAGGAGCAGGAAAAAGCAAAAAATTTCAGAATTGCACCTTGCAATGCGGAGAAATTACTGTTTGTGCATTTACAATATTCATTGATTTTTGCCATTGAAAAACATCATGTTATTCATATACCAGAAATGTTTGAAGCTACTGACTGAATGAAAGGAGCTGGCATCTCACTCTCTTTGAATCTTCTTTATCATGCTAAGAGGAGCAGGAAAAAGCAAAAAATTTCAGAATTGCACCTTGCAATGCGGAGAAATTACTGTTTGTGCACTTACAATATTCATTGATTTTTGCCATTGAAAAACATCATGTTATTCATATACCAGAAATGTTTGAAGCTACTGACTGAATGAAAGGAGCTGGCATCTCACTCTCTTTGAATCTTCTTTATCATGCTAAGAGGAGCAGGAAAAAGCAAAAAATTTCAGAATTGCACCTTGCAATGCGGAGAAATTACTGTTTGTGCATTTACAATATTCATTTATTTTTGCCATTGAAAAACGTCCAGAAATGATTGAAGCTACTGACTGAATGAAAGGAGCTGGCATCTCACTCTCTTTGAATCTTCTTTATCATGCTAAGAGGAGCAGGAAAAAGCAAAAAATTTCAGAATTGCACCTTGCAATGCGGAGAAATTACTGTTTGTGCATTTACAATATTCATTGATT